>NW_027633531.1:2500-12500 GCF_053919585.1 Euprymna scolopes
CGACGGCGGACTCCCACCCGTATCGCTCTCCGACCCGCAACACACGCTCGCTTGACCGCGACCGCTCGACCGGAACACGCCGCCGCACAACGGACCGCCGCGGCCCCTATGCCTTCGCCGCAAAGCGCGAACGGAGCGAACGCTACAGCCCCGTACCGGTTCCTCGCTTCGCGCGGGCACGGCCCGACCGACCCGGTCCTCGGAGCCAATCCTTCTTCCGAAGGTACGGATCCATTTTGCCGACTTCCCTTACCTACATTGATGCCATCGACGAGAGGCTGTACACCTTGGAGACCTGCTGCGGATGGTGGGTACGGACCGACTCGAGAGCTGCGAAAACCGGACCCGGATTTTCCAGGGCCGCCGAAAGCGCACCGGACGCCGCCCGAGCCGCGGCGCTCTACAGGTACCTTTTCCGTATCTCCGGACGAGCCGATTCCACGGACATGGTCCTTTACGAAGAAGAGAGAACTCTTCCCGGGGCTCCCGGCGACGTCTCCGGGCTCGCTTGCGTCACCGCGGTTTCGCCCGGGAAGCGACGGGCGCCGCCGACATCGCTGCCGACAGCGTCGCCACCCCCGGGCCCTCTCCGAGTCCGGGTTCGGGAATATTAACCCGATTCCCTTTCGACGGGAGGCCGGCCGCTTTGTTTTTGTTTGGGCTTTTGATTCGATTCGATTCGATCGCTTTCACTTTCATAACGGATCCGGCGCCTTTCGGGAAGACTTTCGCCCGCGTCTTAGGACCGACTGACCCGTGCTCGACCGCCGTTGGCACGGAACCCTTCTCCACTTCGGTCTTCGAAGGTCTCGTTCGAATATTTGCTACTACCACCGAGATCTGCACCCGCGGTCGGCTCCACCCGGGCTCGCGCCCTAGGCTTCCGTGCTCGCCGCGGCGCCCTCCTACTCGTCGCGGCATCGTTTCGGCGCGAAAGTTCATCGCTCCTCGCCGCGACGGTCCGGCATCGGTCCGTCGCTCCAGCGCCATCCATTTTCGGGGCCGGTCGATTCGGCAGGTGAGTTGTTACACACTCCTTAGCGGATTCCGACTTCCGTGGCCACCGTCCTGCTGTCTATATCGACCGACACCCTTTCGGGGATCTCATGGGCGTCGCGTTAGGCACCTTAGCCGGACGTTTGGTTCATCCCACAGCGCCAGTTCTGCTTACCAAAAGTGGCCCACTTGGCACTCGCATTCGAGGTGACCAACCGCCCAGCGAAGCGTGCTGGCGGCGGCGGCCGGATGGGTCGGCTCCGTCGTTCGGGAGAGTCGGCCCGTTCCACCCGTTCCGAGTTCGAGAGTAGGTCGAGGCCGTGAACGGCCCCGGGGCCTCCAATCGTTCGCTTTACCGGATGGAATTGCGACGATCGAGCGCCAGCTATCCTGAGGGAAACTTCGGAGGGAACCAGCTACTAGACGGCTCGATTGGTCTTTCGCCCCTACACCCGGTTCCGACGATCGATTTGCACGTCAGAGGCGCTTCGGACTTCCACCAGAGTTTCCTCTGGCTTCATCCCGACCGGGCGTGGATCGCCATCTTTCGGGTCCCTGGTCGCTCGCTACGCCAGAGTCGGCCGAGTCGTACTCGGAAAAAGGGGAAACCGACCCGGGGGTGATGCGCCCGCGCGCAGCGCCTAAACTCGACGACAAAATAGGACTAGTTCAAGCCGCGGGATCTCACCGATGGGCGGAAGGAGGATATGGAAGCTGGCGCCCGGCAATTCCCCTTTTTGGATGATGCGCCGGTCCCCTCTCGGGGAGGAGGGAAAAACAACCGCACGTCAGCCACGAGCCTTCCCTCTCCTATCTCTCTCGGGAAGAGAGAAAAAAGGAAAAGTTGCGGGCACCGCAGCAGCGACGGCGGAAGGCCGAAAACGCCGCGCCGGCGGGATCGGGCACGGCTCGGAGGCGGGTGAGGCGAGGAGAAGACGACGGCACGAGACCGACGACACCCCCCGACGACCCCCGGACGACTTTGCCACGACACCTCTCCCGATCGACGCCCTCCTACACGCTCTCTCGCTTTCGCTTCGCCTTCGGGGTTAGTCAGAGGTGGCCCCTACGACTCGCGAACGGCCAGGACTCCTCGGTCCGTGTTTCAAGACGGGTCGGGTGGGTTGCCGATGCACGTCGCTGACCCGGGGTGGCGGGCGGCTCGAGTAAAAAAGCGTCGCCGAGCGACCTCTCCGGAAACGGAAACGGGCGCGGGCGGGGTTGCCCCCGACAAGAACCCGAAACGTCGGCGAGGTGCGTGACGGCGAGGCCGCGCCAGTCCTATCCCGCCTCTCATCGCGCACGCGCCCGAGACGGTGGGGCGCCTAAGGAGCGACACACAGAGTGCGTCGCCCGCACGCGACTTCCGGCGGGATCAAAACGGACCGGCTCGCCACGTGTAACGGATCGTGTCAGATTTCCTCCGTTCCCGGCAGAAAGGGGCAGTTACGTTCGCGGGCCCGACGGCCGGTGGCCCCCGACTTCACAAGGTGGGAAGACGGGGGTTTTCAGGGTGATGAAACGCCTGCCGCCTACGGAAAAAAACCCGCGTGTTCGACCTGCACGCCGGGAACGGGTCGCGACGACGGACCGGAGGGGAAGTGCGTCCGGTGCCGGCCGCGCGGAGGTCGCGCCGAAGCGCCCGCGCCATGATTACGCCGAGCGATGATGAAGGGGACGGGTGCAGCGGAGTCGCGCGCGGAGGGAGCAGGAGGAAAGAAGAAGCGGCGGCGACGGATGCGGCGGGTTAGGGCCCGGCGGCAGCAGCGATCGAGAGGACGAGTCCCCTCCGTCGCAGCCAACCGACGCAGCCACCTACCGACGCCGCGGTCGTCACCACGTTTCCCTTCCCGCTATCCACGCGGCCCGTCTCCTTCGTCGGCGACGCGGGCACAAAAGCTGGAACCGCGGGGAACGAGTCCCCCGCGGACACGACGAACGACGACCTGTGCCGCGACGGCCTCTCTTTCAAGAACACACATCGAGTTTGGGCTCGAGCCTAGGCAGCACCGGACTGAGTCCCCCCGCGATCGCGGTGAGCGGTCCCACCCGTTTACCCCTGGGCGGTTTCACGTTCTCTTGAACTCTCTCTCCAAAGTTCTTTTCAACTTTCCCTCACGGTACTTGTCGACTATCGGACTCGTCCCGGTATTTAGCCTTGGATGGAGCTTACCACCCGATTTGGGCTGCGTTCCCAAGCAACCCGACTCTCGGATCGAAGGCCGTCGCTCGCCGTCCGCACCGAATGGGCCTGGCACCCGCCGCGGGCGGCCCCGATCGAGGGAACTCCGAACTATGCGAGACGAAAACGAACGGCTGCCTTCGACCCATGCGCCACACGTCCCGAAGCCTTTTACTTGCGACGGGATTCGGCGTTGGGCTTCTCCCGGTTCACTCGCCGTTACTAAGGGAATCCCGGTTGGTTTCTTTTCCTCCGCTTAGCGATATGCTTAAGTTCAGCGGGTCGTCTCGTCCGAGCCGAGGGCGGCGGTTTTTAGTAGAGTGTGGTGTTTGGAGGAGAGGAATCTCGATCGGTACCCTCCGTGTGACGACGGCTGGCCGATATAGCGCCCGTCCGACCGAAAATGAAGAAGCCAACAATTAAAAAAAAGCCTGGGTCCTCCCCATCCGACGTTGCCTACGACGCGGCCACCTTTTTACGGTGCGACGGCCGTGCTCGTCGCGCTGCTCGAGGCGTCGCTGAGAGACACCTTCATGAGGCAGAGAGCGAGACGAGCAGGCGGCGCTTACGTCGGCAGTCGGTTAGGTCGGTGCTTTTTTTTTGTTTTGTTCTCCCTTCGGCTGCTTTCGGACAGACTCCTCCTGCTCCTCCTCCACAGTGTTTCTTCACGCGGTCGAAAAGGGAAAAGACTCCGCGGTCTGCCAGCGGGAGACGAAGGAGGAGGCCGGAGAGGGTTTTAAAAAAAAAAAGACATTGAAAGGAGTCAATTCTTTTTTTATTTTTCTTCCCCCTCGTCACTCGCTCCTGCGACGTCCCGGTTACCACCGTGCCGAGGACCGGGCGGGCACGGGGACGGCAAGATGTCGTTTCGTTAACGGAGAAAGACATGTAACGTTCCGCCTCTCGACCGGACGTGGCCCCGAGACAAGGGATCTCGGGGCCGCAATGTGCGTTCGAGGTGTCGATGTTCACTGAGTCCTGCAATTCGCATCAGTTCTCGCGGCTGGCCGCGCTCTTCATCGACGGACGAGCCGAGTGATCCCCCGTCCAGGGTTCAGCACTTGGGTTTTTTTATATTAGTTTTTGTTTATATAGATTTAGTAGTGTGCGAGGAGGTCTGTGCGAGGAGGCGTGACGGCATTGCAATGTCGCGAGTAGTTTGTTTTTAGCTAGCGGCGGTGGCACAGCGGCTGCAAAAAAACAAAAAACGATAAAGCGGCGACAAGGCAAAGAAGAAGCGGCCATCACTTGCGGTGGGCGAAAAAACAAACAGGTGGTAAGACGCGGAAGCAAGCAAGAAGAGCTGGGGCTTTAAAAACCTCCGCGTCACCACAAATCTATCTCTCGCTCCGCCTTTTATAGGTTTGTTTGCGCGCATTCGAGGCGTTGACGCCGACAGACAGAGGAGGTAGGCCGGAAAACAACAAACCAGTCTCGAACGGGAAAACGGTAATGATCCTTCCGCAGGTTCACCTACGGAAACCTTGTTACGACTTTTACTTCCTCTAAACGATCGGGTTCGGTCGTCTTCTCCAGGCATCGAACGCCGAGGCGTAGATGCACGAGTGTCGTGACGGACACGTCGCGCACTGCCCGGCGGCGTCGTCGGCCAGATCCGAGGACCTCACCGGACCGTTCGATCGGTAGTAGCGACGGGCGGTGTGTACAAAGGGCAGGGACGTGATCGACGCGGGCTGTTGACCCGCGCCTACCGGGAATTCCTCGTTCACGGGGTTGGTTACAGGCCCCGATCCCTATCACGGGAGGTGGTTCAGAGGTTTCCCAACCCTCTCGGGCCGGGGCGAAGTCCCCGCTGATACCTCCAGTGTAGCGCGCGTGCGGCCCCGGACATCTAAGGGCATCACAGACCTGTTATCGCTCCGCCTCGTGTGGCTTTCTGCCACCCGTCCCTCTAAGAAGTGCGTGAGAAAACCGACCCGGACCCGAGCGCCACGGAGGACGCCGAGCCCGCCGTAAAAATCACTGACATCGGCGCACTAGTTAGCAGGCCGGAGTCTCGTTCGTTATCGGAATCAACCAGACGGATCGCTCCACCAACTAAGAACGGCCATGCACCACCACCCACCGAATCGAGAAAGAGCTATCGATCTGTCAATCCTACCGGTGTCCGGACCGGGTGAGTTTTCCCGTGTTGAGTCAAATTAAGCCGCAGGCTCCACTCCTGGTGGTGCCCTTCCGTCAATTCCTTTAAGTTTCAGCTTTGCAACCATACTCCCCCCGGAACCGAACTCTGGTTTCCCGCAGGCTACCCGCCGGGTCATGGAAGCGAACGCCGGCGGATCGCCGGTCGGCATCGTTTACGGTCGGAACTACGACGGTATCTGATCGTCTTCGAACCTCCGACTTTCGCTCTTGATCGAGGAAAACGTGCTTGCCACACGCCATCGCTGCAGTTCGTCTTGCGACGATCCAAGAATTTCACCTCTAACGTCGCAATACGAGTGGCCCCGACCGCTCCCTTCGATCATTGCCTCGCCGTAGACGGAGACCGACAGACGTAGACGAGGCCCTCTTCCATCATTCCATGCTTATCGTATGCAAGCTTGAACAGCCCGCTCTGAGCACTCTAATTTTTTCAAAGTGAACGTACCGGCCGCCGCGGACACTCGGTTAAGAGCACCCTTGGAGGAGAAACCGCCGACCGCAACACGCGCGCAGACAAGACACGAAGCAGGGACTCGGAGCGGACCGGGGGGTTCAAAAAAAAGAGGAACGCGCGGAAAGGGAGAGGGAGAGAAGCGCGGGGGTCAGAGTGCGGGGATGCGAATGAACGCACCCAAACACACACACGTAGCACCCCCCCGTTAGACTACTCCCGGAACCGAACCGACGACCACTTGTTTTTTTTTCCCGGATCCCGATCACGACCTCCTCGTCCACCTCGCCGGCAGGACCGCGTGGCGGGTATGCTAGCGGTTGACACCGGCGGAAAGGGCCGGGAATGCGAACGGACGACCAAAGTCAACGACGGACGATGGCGCCGCCGCCCCGGGGCCGCTTGCGCGACCACGAACCCGAGTTCGGACTACGAGCTTTTTAACCGCAACAACTTTAATATACGCTACCGGAGCTGGAATTACCGCGGCTGCTGGCACCAGACTTGCCCTCCGGTTGGTCCTCGTTAACGGATTTGAAGTGTACTCATTCCGATCGCGGGGCCTCGACAGAGTCCCGCGTCGTTATTTTTCGTCACTACCTCCCCGTGCCGGGAGTGGGTAATTTGCGCGCCTGCTGCCTTCTTGGATGTGGTAGCGTTTCGCATGCTCCCTCTCCGGACTCGAACCCCGATTCCCCGTTACCCGTAGTAACCACGGTAGGCACTTAACCGACCGTCGACAGTTGATAGGGCGGACCCTCGAGAGACCCGTCGCCGGGCGTGAAAGCTCGTGCGATCGACCAGTGAGTTATCCAGAGTCACCAAAGCGGAGCGCGCCGCCCTATGAGCCCCGCCACCGAACGGACCCGCGAGCGGGAACGCCGACGACGGGAGGACGGAATGACGCGCATCGGTCTCAGTCTAATATGTAGCGCCGCGACCCGGAACGGCCGACGCGGGTGCCAGCGCGCGAGGCGTGGCGACGACGGCGCGCCGACCGATCGCGGCCTGTGTCACATGTATTAGCTCTAGATTGCCACAGTTATCCATCGCCTCCGAGGAGGAATACGGTCCCGAGGATTAGGTCCGGTTCCTGAGCCATTCGCGGTTTCGCCCGTTCTAATGCGTGGCGTGAACTTACACTTGCATGGCTTAAGCTTTGAGACAAGCATATGACTACTGGCAGGATCAACCAGGTATCGTTGGAATTTGGGACTTTGTTTCGACAGAACGACAGACCGACCGACCGACCGACCGACATAAGACAGACAACTACAACGACGGGCACGTGTTTATTTATTTTTCGAGGGGGTTCGCCGTCAGTAGAAGCGCGCTGCCCGCGCTGATGGCCTCTTTTTTGTTTCTCCCCTGACTTGGACCGAGACCGAGACTCAAAGAACGGAAAGCGACCAACGTCGACAACAACAACGACAACGGCACCCTTGACAGCGATACATACGACAAACGACAAGCAGCACGACGGCAGTGCACACGGACATCGAGGGTCAAGGTGCAGACTGAACTCGCCGAGGTCGTCGTCATCGTGGTCGCCATCGATTCCGTCTCGTCGTCGTCGTCGTCAACGTCCACGTCACAGCCGGCCGAGAAGAGAGAACAGACGACAGCGTCGACAACAACAACATCGACAACGGCACCCTTGACAGCGATACATACGACAAACGACAAACAGCACGACGGCAGTGCACACGGACATCGGAGGTCAAGGTGCAGACTGGAATCGTCGAGGTCGTCGTCATCGTGGTCGCCATCGATGCCGTCTCGTCGTCGTCGTCGTCGTCTTCGTCGTCGTCGTCGTCGTCATCAACGTACCAACCGACCGAGACGAGAGAGCAAGCAACAACGTCGACAACAACAACGACAACGGCACCCTTGACAGCGATACATACGACAAACGACAAACAGCACGACGGCAGTGCACACGGACATCGGAGGTCAAGGTGCAGACTGAACTCGTCGAGGTCGTCGTCATCGTGGTCGCCATCGATGCCGTCTCGTCGTCGTCGTCGTCTCCGTCGTCGTCGTCGTCGTCGCCAACGTCAACGTCAACATCACAGCCGTCATCGGGGAGGAGCTGGACCAGGGCAGCGGCGGCGTAAATTTTCCCGTCACCTTCGTCGTCGCCTTCGTCGACCGACCGACCGACCGGCGTCGTGTTCGTGCTCGGAAAACCGAGGAGAGACAACGTGCACATGGCGCGTTCTCGCAAGCGGCTCCTCGGTCCCGATTTTTTTGGGCGGCTTTTTCGAGCTTTTTTTTTTTCTCACCCTTTCGTCCGTGCGACGGCGAACGTTAGGGGAAAAAAAAAAAAAAAAAACGACAACAACGCGGCGGACCGGGCGAACAACATCGTCGACACACACGACATTGACGACCGGTCCCCCTTTTCACAATCGCATCGAGATAAAAACGAACGAGTCCGATTCGAGCACCGAGTCGCGAGCGGGAGGACTGTCGGTGCAAGTATCGATCACTGACGTGAGCGCTTCGCCGGACAGAGGATGGCTCATCCGGCAGCCGTGCAAATCGACGGTATGGGAAGAACGAACAAGAAGAGCAACGACTTGATCGGCGGCTTGGGAACTGCGGACGGTGAAAACGGGTTATCGACTGCGACCACGACCTGCTCGATCGATCCTTCTTTGGCGCTAACAAAGGTGGAGGTGGCGCAAGAAGGGACTAGCGCTATCACCGTCCACGTATCAGAAGATGCGGCGGCAGACGTCGACGCTTATGCGTTGTCGGACGAGAAGTCGCTGCAGCACGTGTACCGCGAGCGGGACGTCCAAGGTTTGCCAGACGGAAAGAAATCGGGTGTCAGCGAACGTTCACACGGCTGTGAGATCGGACGCTGACAGGAGTAGGAGGCGGCAGGCAGGCGGCGGTTACGGCGGCGGCGCCTGCTGCTGCTCATCCTCCTGTTTGCTGCGGCGACTTCCAGGACGGGAGAGCATCGAACAACGTACGTATGGTTACAAGGGATCAGGATCTACATAGTGCATCCCCCGCGGCTATTTTTGTTTGTTTGTTCGCTCGTTCGTTAATTCGTTCGTTCGTTCGTTCGTTCGTTACAATGTACGTTTTTCCGTTCGACGGCGGCAGAGAGCGGCGGCGTTTCTCCCTAATCCGGAGGATTTATCGGTCGCACAGCGATGGGGTCGTTCGGCCGATCATCGAAAGATTCGCAGGTAGTGGTTGAATGGCAGAACGGCAGCAACAACAGCGGCGGCTGAGAGCGGCGAACGCTGAGGCGGAAGCAGAAGCTGCAGCAAACGTATCGGCTAAACATGGTGGACATAGATATGGCTGACGACGCGGGTACCACGACGACTATGGAACCAGGGAAAAGGAGCCGTTAGTTGTTCCAACATATCGTTCGACACGTCGAGCAGCCCTAGGTCCACGGAGAAGCACACACACGTACCACGTATTATAACCTAACGACGATGAGCGGGCGCACGGTTGGCAGGAACGAAGGCGGCGGATCAAAACAAGTTGGAGCGCGGCGACAGCGATAACGGTGACAGCCCTAGGCGGCGGAGATGCCACTTTCTGACGCCTTTGCGACAAGCCCGTAGAGACGTTCCGGACCACCACGAGGCAAAGAGTCGCTGCTCCGACGAACCGACACACCAAAGTGTGCTTCCTACCGAACATGTTTTATAAAACTTTCAAACTGGAAAACCCCAGAAATGGTGTTGGTATTCGTCCAGACCCACCTCCGACACCTGAAAATGGTGGTCAAAAAAAACGTCGATTATACGAAGCGACATTTCTGGTCGGCGATTTTCCAGTTTTACGCCTACTGCCACATGGGGATGTCGGTAGGCGTCGCAAAGTGCCTTCTCGACGCCTAGGCACACCAGGACTTTGTCATTTTTTTCCCCCTCGACATTCCTGGTCCGGTCTATTCCGATTTTACACCTACCGCCATGTGGGGGTGGCAGTAGGCGTCGAAAAGTGCCTTCTCGACCGCTAGCGACACCACTACTTTATCGAGCTCTGGAGGCCCAGCACACCGACCCGGGGCCGCGGAGTCGACCCCGGGGCCTCCTGGCGTCGCCGCCGCTCACTTGGACGCCTTCCGCAACCTGTGGTCCCGCTCGGGGCCGCCGGGAGCCTCGCCGACCTGACCGGTGTCGGTAGGCGTCTGGAAGCGCCCGGCCGACCTGGACGAGGTCCCCCTG
>NW_027633531.1:17500-30000 GCF_053919585.1 Euprymna scolopes
AGGAGCGGAGGACGCCGCGTCGGAGGTGCCGACGAAGACCGCACCGGCAAAGCGACGACGACACGTCCGCAAGGCAGCCTCACCCCTTTTCGAGGAGGACGGAGACGTTGCGACGAACGGATTGGAGCCGCCCGCCGCCACCCCGACCCCGGAGCGAAGCACCCCGCAGAAAAGCCGCTTGAACCGCCGCCGCCAGAAAGACGACCCCCGCCGACGGTCCCCCGCCGTTTTTGGTCGACGCCACACTCCTGCCGCCCGACGGCGGACTCCCCACCCGTATCGCTCTCCGACCCGCAACACACGCTCGCTTGACCGCGACCGCTCGACCGGAACACGCCGCCGCACAACGGACCGCCGCGGCCCCTATGCCTTCGCCGCAAAGCGCGAACGGAGCGAACGCTACAGCCCCGTACCGGTTCCTCGCTTCGCGCGGGCACGGCCCGACCGACCCGGTCCTCGGAGCCAATCCTTCTTCCGAAGGTACGGATCCATTTTGCCGACTTCCCTTACCTACATTGATGCCATCGACGAGAGGCTGTACACCTTGGAGACCTGCTGCGGATGGTGGGTACGGACCGACTCGAGAGCTGCGAAAACCGGACCCGGATTTTCCAGGGCCGCCGAAAGCGCACCGGACGCCGCCCGAGCCGCGGCGCTCTACAGGTACCTTTTCCGTATCTCCGGACGAGCCGATTCCACGGACATGGTCCTTTACGAAGAAGAGAGAACTCTTCCCGGGGCTCCCGGCGACGTCTCCGGGCTCGCTTGCGTCACCGCGGTTTCGCCCGGGAAGCGACGGGCGCCGCCGACATCGCTGCCGACAGCGTCGCCACCCCCGGGCCCTCTCCGAGTCCGGGTTCGGGAATATTAACCCGATTCCCTTTCGACGGGAGGCCGGCCGCTTTGTTTTTGTTTGGGCTTTTGATTCGATTCGATTCGATCGCTTTCACTTTCATAACGGATCCGGCGCCTTTCGGGAAGACTTTCGCCCGCGTCTTAGGACCGACTGACCCGTGCTCGACCGCCGTTGGCACGGAACCCTTCTCCACTTCGGTCTTCGAAGGTCTCTGTTCGAATATTTGCTACTACCACCGAGATCTGCACCCGCGGTCGGCTCCACCCGGGCTCGCGCCCTAGGCTTCCGTGCTCGCCGCGGCGCCCTCCTACTCGTCGCGGCATCGTTTCGGCGCGAAAGTTCATCGCTCCTCGCCGCGACGGTCCGGCATCGGTCCGTCGCTCCAGCGCCATCCATTTTCGGGGCCGGTCGATTCGGCAGGTGAGTTGTTACACACTCCTTAGCGGATTCCGACTTCCGTGGCCACCGTCCTGCTGTCTATATCGACCGACACCCTTTCGGGGATCTCATGGGCGTCGCGTTAGGCACCTTAGCCGGACGTTTGGTTCATCCCACAGCGCCAGTTCTGCTTACCAAAAGTGGCCCCACTTGGCACTCGCATTCGAGGTGACCAACCGCCCAGCGAAGCGTGCTGGCGGCGGCGGCCGGATGGGTCGGCTCCGTCGTTCGGGAGAGTCGGCCCGTTCCACCCGTTCCGAGTTCGAGAGTAGGTCGAGGCCGTGAACGGCCCCGGGGCCTCCAATCGTTCGCTTTACCGGATGGAATTGCGGACGATCGAGCGCCAGCTATCCTGAGGGAAACTTCGGAGGGAACCAGCTACTAGACGGCTCGATTGGTCTTTCGCCCCTACACCCGGTTCCGACGATCGATTTGCACGTCAGAGGCGCTTCGGACTTCCAACAGAGTTTCCTCTGGCTTCATCCCGACCGGGCGTGGATCGCCATCTTTCGGGTCCCTGGTCGCTCGCTACGCCAGAGTCGGCCGAGTCGTACTCGGAAAAAGGGGAAACCGACCCGGGGGTGATGCGCCCCGCGCGCAGCGCCTAAACTCGACGACAAAATAGGACTAGTTCAAGCCGCGGGATCTCACCGATGGGCGGAAGGAGGATATGGAAGCTGGCGCCCGGCAATTCCCCTTTTTGGATGATGCGCCGGTCCCCTCTCGGGGAGGAGGGAAAAACAACCGCACGTCAGCCACGAGCCTTCCCTCTCCTATCTCTCTCGGGAAGAGAGAAAAAAGGAAAAGTTGCGGGCACCGCAGCAGCGACGGCGGAAGGCCGAAACCGCCGCGCCGGCGGGATCGGGCACGGCTCGGAGGCGGGTGAGGCGAGGAGAAGACGACGGCACGAGACCGACGACACCCCCCGACGACCCCCGGACGACTTTGCCACGACACCTCTCCCGATCGACGCCCCTCCTACACGCTCTCTCGCTTTCGCTTCGCCTTCGGGGTTAGTCAGAGGTGGCCCCTACGACTCGCGAACGGCCAGGACTCCTCGGTCCGTGTTTCAAGACGGGTCGGGTGGGTTGCCGATGCACGTCGCTGACCCGGGGTGGCGGGCGGCTCGAGTAAAAAAGCGTCGCCGAGCGACCTCTCCGGAAACGGAAACGGGCGCGGGCGGGGTTGCCCCCGACAAGAACCCGAAACGTCGGCGAGGTGCGTGACGGCGAGGCCGCGCCAGTCCTATCCCGCCTCTCATCGCGCACGCGCCCGAGACGGTGGGGCGCCTAAGGAGCGACACACAGAGTGCGTCGCCCGCACGCGACTTCCGGCGGGATCAAAACGGACCGGCTCGCCACGTGTAACGGATCGTGTCAGATTTCCTCCGTTCCCGGCAGAAAGGGGCAGTTACGTTCGCGGGCCCGACGGCCGGTGGCCCCCGACTTCACAAGGTGGGAAGACGGGGGTTTTCAGGGTGATGAAACGCCTGCCGCCTACGGAAAAAAACCCGCGTGTTCGACCTGCACGCCGGGAACGGGTCGCGACGACGGACCGGAGGGGAAGTGCGTCCGGTGCCGGCCGCGCGGAGGTCGCGCCGAAGCGCCCGCGCCATGATTACGCCGAGCGATGATGAAGGGGACGGGTGCAGCGGAGTCGCGCGCGGAGGGAGCAGGAGGAAAGAAGAAGCGGCGGCGACGGATGCGGCGGGTTAGGGCCCGGCGGCAGCAGCGATCGAGAGGACGAGTCCCCTCCGTCGCAGCCAACCGACGCAGCCACCTACCGACGCCGCGGTCGTCACCACGTTTCCCTTCCCGCTATCCACGCGGCCCGTCTCCTTCGTCGGCGACGCGGGCACAAAAGCTGGAACCGCGGGGAACGAGTCCCCCGCGGACACGACGAACGACGACCTGTGCCGCGACGGCCTCTCTTTCAAGAACACACATCGAGTTTGGGCTCGAGCCTAGGCAGCACCGGACTGAGTCCCCCCGCGATCGCGGTGAGCGGTCCCACCCGTTTACCCCTGGGCGGTTTCACGTTCTCTTGAACTCTCTCTCCAAAGTTCTTTTCAACTTTCCCTCACGGTACTTGTCGACTATCGGACTCGTCCCGGTATTTAGCCTTGGATGGAGCTTACCACCCGATTTGGGCTGCGTTCCCAAGCAACCCGACTCTCGGATCGAAGGCCGTCGCTCGCCGTCCGCACCGAATGGGCCTGGCACCCGCCGCGGGCGGCCCCGATCGAGGGAACTCCGAACTATGCGAGACGAAAACGAACGGCTGCCTTCGACCCATGCGCCACACGTCCCGAAGCCTTTTACTTGCGACGGGATTCGGCGTTGGGCTTCTCCCGGTTCACTCGCCGTTACTAAGGGAATCCCGGTTGGTTTCTTTTCCTCCAGCTTAGCGATATGCTTAAGTTCAGCGGGTCGTCTCGTCCGAGCCGAGGGCGGCGGTTTTTAGTAGAGTGTGGTGTTTGGAGGAGAGGAATCTCGATCGGTACCCTCCGTGTGACGACGGCTGGCCGATATAGCGCCCGTCCGACCGAAAATGAAGAAGCCAACAATTAAAAAAAAGCCTGGGTCCTCCCCATCCGACGTTGCCTACGACGCGGCCACCTTTTTACGGTGCGACGGCCGTGCTCGTCGCGCTGCTCGAGGCGTCGCTGAGAGACACCTTCATGAGGCAGAGAGCGAGACGAGCAGGCGGCGCTTACGTCGGCAGTCGGTTAGGTCGGTGCTTTTTTTTTGTTTTGTTCTCCCTTCGGCTGCTTTCGGACAGACTCCTCCTGCTCCTCCTCCACAGTGTTTCTTCACGCGGTCGAAAAGGGAAAAGACTCCGCGGTCTGCCAGCGGGAGACGAAGGAGGAGGCCGGAGAGGGTTTTAAAAAAAAAAAAGACATTGAAAGGAGTCAATTCTTTTTTTATTTTTCTTCCCCCTCGTCACTCGCTCCTGCGACGTCCCGGTTACCACCGTGCCGAGGACCGGGCGGGCACGGGGACGGCAAGATGTCGTTTCGTTAACGGAGAAAGACATGTAACGTTCCGCCTCTCGACCGGACGTGGCCCCGAGACAAGGGATCTCGGGGCCGCAATGTGCGTTCGAGGTGTCGATGTTCACTGAGTCCTGCAATTCGCATCAGTTCTCGCGGCTGGCCGCGCTCTTCATCGACGGACGAGCCGAGTGATCCCCCGTCCAGGGTTCAGCACTTGGGTTTTTTTATATTAGTTTTTGTTTATATAGATTTAGTAGTGTGCGAGGAGGTCTGTGCGAGGAGGCGTGACGGCATTGCAATGTCGCGAGTAGTTTGTTTTTAGCTAGCGGCGGTGGCACAGCGGCTGCAAAAAAAACAAAAAACGATAAAGCGGCGACAAGGCAAAGAAGAAGCGGCCATCACTTGCGGTGGGCGAAAAAACAAACAGGTGGTAAGACGCGGAAGCAAGCAAGAAGAGCTGGGGCTTTAAAAACCTCCGCGTCACCACAAATCTATCTCTCGCTCCGCCTTTTATAGGTTTGTTTGCGCGCATTCGAGGCGTTGACGCCGACAGACAGAGGAGGTAGGCCGGAAAACAACAAACCAGTCTCGAACGGGAAAACGGTAATGATCCTTCCGCAGGTTCACCTACGGAAACCTTGTTACGACTTTTACTTCCTCTAAACGATCGGGTTCGGTCGTCTTCTCCAGGCATCGAACGCCGAGGCGTAGATGCACGAGTGTCGTGACGGACACGTCGCGCACTGCCCGGCGGCGTCGTCGGCCAGATCCGAGGACCTCACCGGACCGTTCGATCGGTAGTAGCGACGGGCGGTGTGTACAAAGGGCAGGGACGTGATCGACGCGGGCTGTTGACCCGCGCCTACCGGGAATTCCTCGTTCACGGGGTTGGTTACAGGCCCCGATCCCTATCACGGGAGGTGGTTCAGAGGTTTCCCAACCCTCTCGGGCCGGGGCGAAGTCCCCGCTGATACCTCCAGTGTAGCGCGCGTGCGGCCCCGGACATCTAAGGGCATCACAGACCTGTTATCGCTCCGCCTCGTGTGGCTTTCTGCCACCCGTCCCTCTAAGAAGTGCGTGAGAAAACCGACCCGGACCCGAGCGCCACGGAGGACGCCGAGCCCGCCGTAAAAATCACTGACATCGGCGCACTAGTTAGCAGGCCGGAGTCTCGTTCGTTATCGGAATCAACCAGACGGATCGCTCCACCAACTAAGAACGGCCATGCACCACCACCCACCGAATCGAGAAAGAGCTATCGATCTGTCAATCCTACCGGTGTCCGGACCGGGTGAGTTTTCCCGTGTTGAGTCAAATTAAGCCGCAGGCTCCACTCCTGGTGGTGCCCTTCCGTCAATTCCTTTAAGTTTCAGCTTTGCAACCATACTCCCCCCGGAACCGAACTCTGGTTTCCCGCAGGCTACCCGCCGGGTCATGGAAGCGAACGCCGGCGGATCGCCGGTCGGCATCGTTTACGGTCGGAACTACGACGGTATCTGATCGTCTTCGAACCTCCGACTTTCGCTCTTGATCGAGGAAAACGTGCTTGCCACACGCCATCGCTGCAGTTCGTCTTGCGACGATCCAAGAATTTCACCTCTAACGTCGCAATACGAGTGGCCCCGACCGCTCCCTTCGATCATTGCCTCGCCGTAGACGGAGACCGACAGACGTAGACGAGGCCCTCTTCCATCATTCCATGCTTATCGTATGCAAGCTTGAACAGCCCGCTCTGAGCACTCTAATTTTTTCAAAGTGAACGTACCGGCCGCCGCGGACACTCGGTTAAGAGCACCCTTGGAGGAGAAACCGCCGACCGCAACACGCGCGCAGACAAGACACGAAGCAGGGACTCGGAGCGGACCGGGGGGTTCAAAAAAAAGAGGAACGCGCGGAAAGGGAGAGGGAGAGAAGCGCGGGGGTCAGAGTGCGGGGATGCGAATGAACGCACCCAAACACACACACGTAGCACCCCCCCGTTAGACTACTCCCGGAACCGAACCGACGACCACTTGTTTTTTTTTCCCGGATCCCGATCACGACCTCCTCGTCCACCTCGCCGGCAGGACCGCGTGGCGGGTATGCTAGCGGTTGACACCGGCGGAAAGGGCCGGGAATGCGAACGGACGACCAAAGTCAACGACGGACGATGGCGCCGCCGCCCCGGGGCCGCTTGCGCGACCACGAACCCGAGTTCGGACTACGAGCTTTTTAACCGCAACAACTTTAATATACGCTACCGGAGCTGGAATTACCGCGGCTGCTGGCACCAGACTTGCCCTCCGGTTGGTCCTCGTTAACGGATTTGAAGTGTACTCATTCCGATCGCGGGGCCTCGACAGAGTCCCGCGTCGTTATTTTTCGTCACTACCTCCCCGTGCCGGGAGTGGGTAATTTGCGCGCCTGCTGCCTTCCTTGGATGTGGTAGCCGTTTCGCATGCTCCCTCTCCGGAATCGAACCCCGATTCCCCGTTACCCGTAGTAACCACGGTAGGCACTTAACCGACCGTCGACAGTTGATAGGGCGGACCCTCGAGAGACCCGTCGCCGGGCGTGAAAGCTCGTGCGATCGACCAGTGAGTTATCCAGAGTCACCAAAGCGGAGCGCGCCGCCCTATGAGCCCCGCCACCGAACGGACCCGCGAGCGGGAACGCCGACGACGGGAGGACGGAATGACGCGCATCGGTCTCAGTCTAATATGTAGCGCCGCGACCCGGAACGGCCGACGCGGGTGCCAGCGCGCGAGGCGTGGCGACGACGGCGCGCCGACCGATCGCGGCCTGTGTCACATGTATTAGCTCTAGAATTGCCACAGTTATCCATCGCCTCCGAGGAGGAATACGGTCCCGAGGATTAGGTCCGGTTCCTGAGCCATTCGCGGTTTCGCCCGTTCTAATGCGTGGCGTGAACTTACACTTGCATGGCTTAGGCTTAAGCTTTGAGACAAGCATATGACTACTGGCAGGATCAACCAGGTATCGTTGGAATTTGGGACTTTGTTTCGACAGAACGACAGACCGACCGACCGACCGACCGACATAAGACAGACAACTACAACGACGGGGCACGTGTTTATTTATTTTTCGAGGGGTTCGCCGTCAGTAGAAGCGCGCTGCCGCGCTGATGGCCTCTTTTTTGTTTCTCCCCTGACTTGGACCGAGACCGAGACTCAAAGAACGAAAGCGACCAACGTCGACAACAACAACGACAACGGCACCCTTGACAGCGATACATACGACAAACGACAAGCAGCACGACGGCAGTGCACACGGACATCGAGGGGTCAAGGTGCAGACTGAACTCGCCGAGGTCGTCGTCATCGTGGTCGCCATCGATTCCGTCTCGTCGTCGTCGTCGTCAACGTCCACGTCACAGCCGGCCGAGAAGAGAGAACAGACGACAGCGTCGACAACAACAACATCGACAACGGCACCCTTGACAGCGATACATACGACAAACGACAAACAGCACGACGGCAGTGCACACGGACATCGGAGGTCAAGGTGCAGACTGGAATCGTCGAGGTCGTCGTCATCGTGGTCGCCATCGATGCCGTCTCGTCGTCGTCGTCGTCGTCTTCGTCGTCGTCGTCGTCGTCATCAACGTACCAACCGACCGAGACGAGAGAGCAAGCAACAACGTCGACAACAACAACGACAACGGCACCCTTGACAGCGATACATACGACAAACGACAAACAGCACGACGGCAGTGCACACGGACATCGGAGGTCAAGGTGCAGACTGAACTCGTCGAGGTCGTCGTCATCGTGGTCGCCATCGATGCCGTCTCGTCGTCGTCGTCGTCTCGTCGTCGTCGTCGTCGTCGCCAACGTCAACGTCAACATCACAGCCGTCATCGGGGAGGAGCTGGACCAGGGCAGCGGCGGCGTAAATTTTCCCGTCACCTTCGTCGTCGCCTTCGTCGACCGACCGACCGACCGGCGTCGTGTTCGTGCTCGGAAAACCGAGGAGAGACAACGTGCACATGGCGCGTTCTCGCAAGCGGCTCCTCGGTCCGATTTTTTTGGGCGGCTTTTTCGAGCTTTTTTTTTTTTCTCACCCTTTCGTCCGTGCGACGGCGAACGTTAGGGGAAAAAAAAAAAAAAAAAACGACAACAACGCGGCGGACCGGGCGAACAACATCGTCGACACACACGACATTGACGACCGGTCCCCCTTTTCACAATCGCATCGAGATAAAAACGAACGAGTCCGATTCGAGCACCGAGTCGCGAGCGGGAGGACTGTCGGTGCAAGTATCGATCACTGACGTGAGCGCTTCGCCGGGACAGAGGATGGCTCATCCGGCAGCCGTGCAAATCGACGGTATGGGAAGAACGAACAAGAAGAGCAACGACTTGATCGGCGGCTTGGGAACTGCGGGACGGTGAAAACGGGTTAATCGACTGCGACCACGACTGCTCGATCGATCTTCTTTGGCGCTAACAAAGGTGGAGGTGGCGCAAGAAGGACTAGCGCTATCACCGTCCACGTATCAGAAGATGCGGCGGCAGACGTCGACGCTTATGCGTTGTCGGACGAGAAGTCGCTGCAGCACGTGTACCGCGAGCGGGACGTCCAAAGGTTTTGCCAGACGGAAAGAAATCGGGTGTCAGCGAACGTTCACACGGCTGTGAGATCGGACGCTGACAGGAGTAGGAGGCGGCAGGCAGGCGGCGGTTACGGCGGCGGCGCCTGCCTGCTGCTCATCCTCCTGTTTGCTGCGGCGACTTCCAGGACGGGAGAGCATCGAACAACGTACGTATGGTTACAAGGGGATCAGGATCTACATAGTGCATCCCCCGCGGCTATTTTTGTTTGTTTGTTCGCTCGTTCGTTAATTCGTTCGTTCGTTCGTTTCGTTCGTTACAATGTACGTTTTTCCGTTCGACGGCGGCAGAGAGCGGCGGCGTTTCTCCCTAATCCGGAGGATTTATCGGTCGCACAGCGATGGGTCGTTCGGCCGATCATCGAAAGATTCGCAGGTAGTGGTTGAATGGCAGAACGGCAGCAACAACAGCGGCGGCTGAGAGCGGCGAACGCTGAGGCGGAAGCAGAAGCTGCAGCAAACGTATCGGCTAAACATGGTGGACATAGATATGGCTGACGACGCGGGTACCACGACGACTATGGAACCAGGAAAAGGAGCCGTTAGTTGTTCCAACATATCGTTCGACACGTCGAGCAGCCCTAGGTCCACGGAGAAGCACACACACGTACCACGTATTATAACCTAACGACGATGAGCGGGCGCACGGTTGGCAGGAACGAAGGCGGCGGATCAAAACAAGTTGGAGCGCGGCGACAGCGATAACGGTGACAGCCCTAGGCGGCGGAGATGCCACTTTCTGACGCCTTTGCGACAAGCCCGTAGAGACGTTCCGGACCACCACGAGGCAAAGAGTCGCTGCTCCGACGAACCGACACACCAAAGTGTGCTTCCTACCGAACATGTTTTATAAAACTTTCAAACTGGAAAACCCCAGAAATGGTGTTGGTATTCGTCCAGACCCACCTCCGACACCTGAAAATGGTGGTCAAAAAAAACGTCGATTATACGAAGCGACATTTCTGGTCGGCGATTTTCCAGTTTTACGCCTACTGCCACATGGGGATGTCGGTAGGCGTCGCAAAGTGCCTTCTCGACGCCTAGGCACACCAGGACTTTGTCATTTTTTTCCCCCTCGACATTCCTGGTCCGGTCTATTCCGATTTTACACCTACCGCCATGTGGGGGTGGCAGTAGGCGTCGAAAAGTGCCTTCTCGACCGCTAGCGACACCACTACTTTATCGAGCTCTGGAGGCCCGCACACCGACCCGGGGGCCGCGGAGTCGACCCCGGGGGCCTCCTGGCGTCGCCGCCGCTCACTTGGACGCCTTCCGCAACCTGTGGTCCCGCTCGGGGCCGCCGGAGCCTCGCCGACCTGACCGGTGTCGGTAGGCGTCTGGAAGCGCCCGGCCGACCTGGACGAGGTCCCCCTGGCCCCCGGGGGACACCCCTTAGTTGGATGGGGGTGCTGTCCCGGGCACACATGCAACCCGCGGCCGCCTACCGACAGCCCCCTTCGCTCGATCGCTACTCCTTTCCAACATATGTCGGAGAAGCCGGGCGGTTGTGAAACCCCAGAAATGGTGTTGGTATTCGTCCAGACCCACCTCCGACACCTGAAAATGGTGGTCAAAAAAAACGTCGATTATACGAAGCGACATTTCTGGTCGGCGATTTTCCAGTTTTGCGCCTACCGCCATGTGGGGGTGGCAGTAGGCGTCGAAAAGTGCCTTCTCGACCGCTAGCGACACCACTACTTTATCGAGCTCTGGAGGCCCGCACACCGACCCGGGGGCCGCGGAGTCGACCCCGGGGGCCTCCTGGCGTCGCCGCCGCTCACTTGGACGCCTTCCGCAACCTGTGGTCCCGCTCGGGGCCGCCGGGAGCCTCGCCGACCTGACCGGTGTCGGTAGGCGTCTGGAAGCGCCCGGCCGACCTGGACGAGGTCCCCCTGGCCCCCGGGGGACACCCCTTAGTTGGATGGGGGTGCTGTCCCGGGCACACATGCAACCCGCGGCCGCCTACCGACAGCCCCCTTCGCTCGATCGCTACTCCTTTCCAACATATGTCGGAGAAGCCGGGCGGGTTGTGAAACCCAGAATGGTGTTGGTATTCGTCCAGACCCACCTCCGACACCTGAAATGGTGGTCAAAAAAAACGTCGATTATACGAAGCGACATTTCTGGTCGGCGATTTTCCAGTTTTGCGCCTACCGCCATGTGGGGGTGGCAGTAGGCGTCGAAAAGTGCCTTCTCGACCGCTAGCGACACCACTACTTTATCGAGCTCTGGAGGCCCGCACACCGACCCGGGGGCCGCGGAGTCGACCCCGGGGGCCTCCTGGCGTCGCCGCCGCTCACTTGGACGCCTTCCGCAACCTGTGGTCCCGCTCGGGGCCGCCGGGAGCCTCGCCGACCTGACCGGTGTCGGTAGGCGTCTGAAGCGCCCGGCCGACCTGGACGAGGTCCCCCTGGCCCCCGGGGGACACCCCTTAGTTGGATGGGGGTGCTGTCCCGGGCACACATGCAACCCGCGGCCGCCTACCGACAGCCCCCTTCGCTCGATCGCTACTCCTTTCCAACATATGTCGGAGAAGCCGGGGCGGTTGTGAAACCCCAGAAATGGTGTTGGTATTCGTCCAGACCCACCTCCGACACCTGAAAATGGTGGTCAAAAAACGTCGATTATACGAAGCGACATTTCTGGTCGGCGATTTTCCAGTTTTGCGCCTACCGCCATGTGGGGGTGGCAGTAGGCGTCGAAAAGTGCCTTCTCGACCGCTAGCGACACCACTACTTTATCGAGCTCTGGAGGCCCGCACACCGACCCGGGGCCGCGGAGTCGACCCCGGGGGCCTCCTGGCGTCGCCGCCGCTCACTTGGGACGCCTTCCGCAACCTGTGGTCCCGCTCGGGGCCGCCGGGAGCCTCGCCGACCTGACCGGTGTCGGTAGGCGTCTGGAAGCGCCCGGCCGACCTGGACGAGGTCCCCCTGGCCCCCGGGGGACACCCCTTAGTTGGATGGGGGTGCTGTCCCGGGCACACATGCAACCCGCGGCCGCCTACCGACAGCCCCTTCGCTCGATCGCTACTCCTTTCCACATATGTCGGAAAAGCCGGGCGGTTGTGAAACCCCAGAAATGGTGTTGGTATTCGTCCAGACCCACCTCCGACACCTGAAAATGGTGGTCAAAAAAAACGTCGATTATACGAAGCGACATTTCTGGTCGGCGATTTTCCAGTTTTGCGCCTACCGCCATGTGGGGGTGGCAGTAGGCGTCGAAAAGTGCCTTCTCGACCGCTAGCGACACCACTACTTTATCGAGCTCTGGAGGCCCGCACACCGACCCGGGGGCCGCGGAGTCGACCCCGGGGGCCTCCTGGCGTCGCCGGCCGCTCACTTGGACGCCTTCCGGCAACCTGTGGTCCCGCTCGGGGCCGCCGGGAGCCTCGCCGACCTGACCGGTGTCGGTAGGCGTCTGGAAGCGCCCGGCCGACCTGGACGAGGTCCCCCCTGGCCCCCGGGGGACACCCCTTAGTTGGATGGGGGTGCTGTCCCCGGGCACACATGCAACCCGCGGCCGCCTACCGACAGCCCCCTTCGCTCGATCGCTACTCCTTTCCAACATATGTCGGAGAAGCCGGGCGGTTGTGAAACCCC
>NW_027633531.1:35000-38915 GCF_053919585.1 Euprymna scolopes
TCCGTATCTCCGGACGAGCCGATTCCACGGACATGGTCCTTTACGAAGAAGAGAGAACTCTTCCCGGGCTCCCGGCGACGTCTCCGGGCTTCGCTTGCGTCACCGCGGTTTCGCCCGGGAAGCGACGGGCGCCGCCGACATCGCTGCCGACAGCGTCGCCACCCCCGGGCCCTCTCCGAGTCCGGGTTCGGGAATATTAACCCGATTCCCTTTCGACGGGAGGCCGGCCGCTTTGTTTTGTTTGGGCTTTTGATTCGATTCGATTCGATCGCTTTCACTTTCATAACGGATCCGGCGCCTTTCGGGAAGACTTTCGCCCGCGTCTTAGGACCGACTGACCCGTGCTCGACCGCCGTTGGCACGGAACCCTTCTCCACTTCGGTCTTCGAAGGTCTCGTTCGAATATTTGCTACTACCACCGAGATCTGCACCCGCGGTCGGCTCCACCCGGGCTCGCGCCCTAGGCTTCCGTGCTCGCCGCGGCGCCCTCCTACTCGTCGCGGCATCGTTTCGGCGCGAAAGTTCATCGCTCCTCGCCGCGACGGTCCGGCATCGGTCCGTCGCTCCAGCGCCATCCATTTTCGGGGCCGGTCGATTCGGCAGGTGAGTTGTTACACACTCCTTAGCGGATTCCGACTTCCCGTGGCCACCGTCCTGCTGTCTATATTCGACCGACACCCTTTCGGGGATCTCATGGGCGTCGCGTTTAGGCACCTTAGCCGGACGTTTGGTTCATCCCACAGCGCCAGTTCTGCTTACCAAAAGTGGCCCACTTGGCACTCGCATTCGAGGTGACCAACCGCCCAGCGAAGCGTGCTGGCGGCGGCGGCCGGATGGGTCGGCTCCGTCGTTCGGGAGAGTCGGCCCGTTCCACCCGTTCCGAGGTCGAGAGTAGGTCGAGGCCGTGAACGGCCCCGGGGCCTCCAATCGTTCGCTTTACCGGATGGAATTGCGACGATCGAGCGCCAGCTATCCTGAGGGAAACTTCGGAGGGAACCAGCTACTAGACGGCTCGATTGGTCTTTCGCCCCTACACCCGGTTCCGACGATCGATTTGCACGTCAGAGGCGCTTCGGACTTCCACCAGAGTTTCCCTCTGGCTTCATCCCCGACCGGGCGTGGATCGCCATCTTTCGGGTCCCTGGTCGCTCGCTACGCCAGAGTCGGCCGAGTCGTACTCGGAAAAAGGGGAAACCGACCCGGGGGTGATGCGCCCGCGCGCAGCGCCTAAACTCGACGACAAAAATAGGACTAGTTCAAGCCGCGGGATCTCACCGATGGGCGGAAGGAGGATATGGAAGCTGGCGCCCGGCAATTCCCCTTTTTGGAAGATGCGCCGGTCCCCTCTCGGGGAGGAGGGAAAAACAACCGCACGTCAGCCACGAGCCTTCCCTCTCCTATCTCTCTCGGGAAGAGAGAAAAAAGGAAAAGTTGCGGGCACCGCAGCAGCGACGGCGGAAGGCCGAAAACGCCGCGCCGGCGGGATCGGGCACGGCTCGGAGGCGGGTGAGGCGAGGAGAAGACGACGGCACGAGACCGAGACACCCCCCGACGACCCCCGGACGACTTTGCCACGACACCTCTCCCGATCGACGCCCTCCTACACGCTCTCTCGCTTTCGCTTCGCCTTCGGGGTTAGTCAGAGGTGGCCCCTACGACTCGCGAACGGCCAGGACTCCTCGGTCCGTGTTTCCAAGACGGGTCGGGTGGGTTGCCGATGCACGTCGCTGACCGGGGTGGCGGGCGGCTCGAGTAAAAAAGCGTCGCCGAGCGACCTCTCCGGAAACGGAACGGGCGCGGGCGGGGTTGCCCCCGACAAGAACCCGAAACGTCGGCGAGGTGCGTGACGCGAGGCCGCGCCAGTCCTATCCCGCCTCTCATCGCGCACGCGCCCGAGACGGTGGGGCGCCTAAGGAGCGACACACAGAGTGGCGTCGCCCGCACGGCGACTTCCGGCGGGATCAAAACGGACCGGCTCGCCACGTGTAACGGATCGTGTCAGATTTCCTCCGTTCCCGGCAGAAAGGGGCAGTTACGTTCGCGGGCCCGACGGCCGGTGGCCCCCGACTTCACAAGGTGGGAAGACGGGGGTTTTCAGGGTGATGAAACGCCTGCCGCCTACGGAAAAAAACCCGCGTGTTCGACCTGCACGCCGGGAACGGGTCGCGACGACGGACCGGAGGGGAAGTGCGTCCGGTGCCGGCCGCGCGGAGGTCGCGCCGAAGCGCCCGCGCCATGATTACGCCGAGCGATGATGAAGGGGACGGGTGCAGCGGAGTCGCGCGCGGAGGGAGCAGGAGGAAAGAAGAAGCGGCGGCGACGGATGCGGCGGGTTAGGGCCCGGCGGCAGCAGCGATCGAGAGGACGAGTCCCCTCCGTCGCAGCCAACCGACGCAGCCACCTACCGACGCCGCGGTCGTCACCACGTTTCCCTTCCCGCTATCCACGCGGCCCGTCTCCTTCGTCGGCGACGCGGGCACAAAAGCTGGAACCGCGGGGAACGAGTCCCCCGCGGACACGGACGAACGACGACCTGTGCCGCGACGGCCTCTCTTTCAAGAACACACATCGAGTTTGGGCTCGAAGCCTAGGCAGCACCGGACTGAGTCCCCCGCGATCGCGGTGAGCGGTCCCACCCGTTTACCCCTGGGCGGTTTCACGTTCTCTTGAACTCTCTCTCCAAAGTTCTTTTCAACTTTCCCTCACGGTACTTGTCGACTATCGGACTCGTCCCGGTATTTAGCCTTGGATGGAGCTTACCACCCGATTTGGGCTGCGTTCCCAAGCAACCCGACTCTCGGATCGAAGGCCGTCGCTCGCCGTCCGCACCGAATGGGCCTGGCACCCGCCGCGGGCGGCCCCGATCGAGGGAACTCCGAACTATGCGAGACGAAAACGAACGGCTGCCTTCGACCCATGCGCCACACGTCCCGAAGCCTTTTACTTGCGACGGATTCGGCGTTGGGCTTCTCCCGGTTCACTCGCCGTTACTAAGGGAATCCCGGTTGGGTTTCTTTTCCTCCGCTTAGCGATATGCTTAAGTTCAGCGGGTCGTCTCGTCCGAGCCGAGGCGGCGGTTTTAGTAGAGTGTGGTGTTTGGAGGAGAGGAATCTCGATCGGTACCCTCCGTGTGACGACGGCTGGGCCGATATAGCGCCCGTCCGACCGAAAATGAAGAAGCCAACAATTAAAAAAAAGCCTGGGTCCTCCCCATCCGACGTTGCCTACGACGCGGCCACCTTTTTACGGTGCGACGGCCGTGCTCGTCGCGCTGCTCGAGGCGTCGCTGAGAGACACCTTCATGAGGCAGAGAGCGAGACGAGCAGGCGGCGCTTACGTCGGGCAGTCGGTTAGGTCGGTGCTTTTTTTTTGTTTTGTTCTCCCTTCGGCTGCTTTCGGACAGACTCCTCCTGCTCCTCCTCCACAGTGTTCTTCACGCGGTCGAAAAGGGAAAAGACTCCGCGGTCTGCCAGCGGGAGACGAAGGAGGAGGCCGGAGAGGGTTTTAAAAAAAAAAAAAGGACATTGAAAGGAGTCAATTCTTTTTTATTTTTTCTTCCCCCTCGTCACTCGCTCCTGCGACGTCCCGGTTACCACCGTGCCGAGGACCGGGCGGGCACGGGGACGGCAAGATGTCGTTTCGTTAACGGAGAAAGACATGTAACGTTCCGCCTCTCGACCGGACGTGGCCCCGAGACAAGGGATCTCGGGGCCGCAATGTGCGTTCGAGGTGTCGATGTTCACTGAGTCCTGCAATTCGCATCAGTTCTCGCGGCTGGCCGCGCTCTTCATCGACGGACGAGCCGAGTGATCCCCCGTCCAGGGTTCAGCACTTGGGTTTTTTTATATTAGTTTTTGTTTATATAGATTTAGTAGTGTGCGAGGAGGTCTGTGCGAGGAGGCGTGACGGCATTGC
>NW_027633532.1:10000-30000 GCF_053919585.1 Euprymna scolopes
TTTTTTCCTCTGGTTCAGAAAACGTTTTCTTTCCTTTTTTGTATGTTCTCTGCTGGTATCAATTAAATAAACTTTAATATCTTTTTCTTTTTTTTTTTTTTAGATCAAAGTTTATTGGATTTCGTATATTGTAGTGAAAAAAATAATTTCGGAGGACTTTAATTTGAAAACAATTGTTGAAATTTATTACATACAATGATTCAGACATTAGCTATGTCGAAATATTTTGGTTCATTTTGCTTTTAGTATTCATAGCGATGGAATTAGTCTCTTTTTACTGGTTTTCTCTGAAAAACATCACCTTGCAATTTTTTTTATCGATGGATTTTCCTTTGGTTGTTATTTTTTTTTATTTTTTTTTTTTGTTGACTTTCACTCAATCAGAAGGTTGCATTTCTGTCCTGTTTTGTTTTTAGTGTGGCACAAGCAAATCTCCTTTTTGGCCGTTGTTTCAGCAAAGAAGGTTTGTTATTTATAAAGGCTTTGTGTTCAGTTCGGGGTCACCATTTTTAGGAGGGATTGATGTTTTACTCTTAATTATTAATTCAAGAATACAAACACCTCTTTAAGACAAGACTGGTATCTTTGAAAGTTGGTATGCCAAAGTGTCCAATGTGTTGTCCACTTCTCTGGCAAGAGTTATAAGCTGTTACGTCCAGTGGACATCTGGCAAGAGAGAGCAAGATCTGTCTTGCTTGTTTGGTGGAGTTTCCTCTGACGAATTGTCTTTCTCCAGGAGGCTAAAAATAGTTCTTAGGGGACAGATGAAATTCATCTGCTCTACCAACCGATTAATCAGGTGTGGCTAGATCACTTAGTATAGAGGCATCAATTAATAGAAGAAAACAGTTCTTTATTTTGTTTGCTGCTACATCCTTTTTGCATTCGCAGCATCTCCAGCAAAGTTGATCAATTTGTTGTTTCTTTCACAAGTTTGTCTATTCCTGGGAACCACACATTTTCTCTTATTAGTTCTGTTTTGACAATGTTTTGGTGTGCGTGATGTCGTTTTCCTTAATTTGTAAGGGATCAGAAAATGGTCTCCTCAAAGAATGAGACCGATATACACTGATAGTTCATCCTTGAATGGAGAAATACTTGACAGCCGAGGGTCATTTCATCATCCACCTACAACTGCAGCCTTCACTTTCTGTAATAGGGAGTCTTCTTCTGTAACTTGCTTAATTTCTTCAAGAGTGATGGATTTGTGTATGGTGTTTTGAAACACATACCTTATGTAGGCTTCTACTGCATTGCCTTTTAATGGTAAGTGGTGTGAATGGTGACTGAGATAGTCTACAGGGTTTAGATCATCTTTCCCATGCTGGTATATCATCTTAGATCATCTTTCCCAGGCTGGTATATTAATATATTGATAAAGGCGTGTGATGCAGATGCCAGCACTCCATCTACAATACCAAGAAGTAGTGATGATGAACTGTGCTTCATATAAGTAGATGGAAAGCTGTGTACACAACAGCTAACCTCTCTCTTTCAGCCTGAAAGTATTGTTGGCTTTCATGAACGCATGACTGGTATTTTGTGTAAGAACTGCAACTTATCCAACCGGGCTTCCATCTACAAGGATGTTGGGTCACAGTAGCTTCCTTCCGCTAATTCTTCTGTTTCTGATCATCTCCATTCTGTGTGTTTCTTTGTAAGTTGTCGAAATGGTTCACATAGTGTGGGGTGAATCTTGCCACATATTGAGTCATGTCTAAGAATGATCAAACTTCACTAACATTCTTTTCTTGGGAGTAGCAGACCTTTTCTGGATCAGGTGATACTTGATTTTTACTGAAAATATGTCCAAAGAAGATTCTGCCTTCTTCATGTTAATGCAAATACGTGCACAATCATTTTTTGGGGGAGGGGGAACTACCACAACAGAGCTGTCACATGGGGTAGTTACAGTGACCTCTTCAATCATGTCCATTTTTCGAAGATGTGTTAATTCAGTCTTACCGTCCTTCTCATGTTAATTCAGTCTTACCGTCCTTCTCATGTTGTGACAATATTAGGATAGGACTCTGGTCTGAAAGAGTTAACAGACCGTAAGTACTTGGCTGGGTTACTAGGTACAGAACAGATTTGGATGGCGGTAGCCATTGCCGATCCTGGGTAAATAAAATAAGATAAGAAATTGAAATGAATGGCCGAGGAAAAAGAATTTGACGAGACAAATGCTGAATTAGCCAAATTCATAGATAATGACTGTTTGAAAAGACTTTCGTTTTTCCTGGGACGTATGTTCCCGTATTGATAAGAAGTTGAGATGGATGACCGAGGAAATAGAATTTGACGAGGCAGATGCTGAGTTGGCCAAAGTTATAGATAATGGCTGTTTTGAAAAAGGGACTTTTTTTTACGTTTTCCTGGGACATATGTTCCCGTGTTGATATAATTAATGGCCCGGAGAAGAGCCATTGCGACAATGTTGTTTTGAGAAAGATATTTTGGGAAAAGATTGTCGGCCAGAAGTTACAATAAGCCGACGCGTGTTGACAGGTAATGGCCACATGTCGGCCACTGAATAATGTTGTTTGGAGAAACTGTAGTTCCTTGCGGAAATAGATAAAGAAATATTAATTAGTATTAATATAGACCCCACCGTTCACCCACATATCCGAGGATCTAAGGTGAAGAAGTAGAGAAACGCCAGAGTGACGTCACTGGGAATAGTGAGAGGATTAATTCCAAGGTGGTTGGAGGATCAGGACCAGCCCCTAGCATACGTCACTGGGAATGGTAAGAGGATCGACTCCACGGTAGTTGGAAGTGAGGGGACCGCCCCTCGAGTTATGACGCAAATAACCATTAAGAGGGAATTCCCCTCCGTACCGAGAGTTTTGGTTACCTAAGCAGATTTATACGATAAGAGCCTTGAGTAATGTAATTTGGCAAGAAAATGACATTTGAAAGGAATTGCCAAGCAAGGTTTTATTATTTAAACACCCCGTTTTACGGATCTGTGCGCACTTTCGAACTGGTCAGCCAGCCTCCCGGTCGGTTAGATTGAGAAACGAATTTACCATCCTAATCGTTGCCGATCATTTTCCAAAGACCAGCTGCCTTGAGATCGGAACCCAGCCGAGTCGCCATATTACCAATTACACACTCACTCCCTTCGTTCGACTGTGCAGTTATTTGAACTTGGAAAAAAAACACAGGATAAAGATTTCTTTTATTATCTACATATATAAAACAGCGTTCTGTTTTATTTTACTTTTGTGCCAGCGTCTCCGGTCGTCCGTGTGTTTAACCTTTTTCCTTGCAGGTGTGAAACGTCGCTGCCTTACACTTAAAAGAACACAACGTGGGGTGGGGCAGTGTATGGTCACTTCACTGGAGGAACTCGAGCTGTCTGGAACCTGCGTGCGGACAGCGAAGGCAGACCGGTGGACGATTGTCGACGAGTCAACGCCAAAGACGATCAACGCTGACCACTCGACCGAAGAAGAACAACAACAACCTCTACGCGGAGGCGCCGTGGTACAATGTTAATTCAGTCTTACCATCCTTCTCATGTTAATTCAGTCTTACCGTCCTTCTCATGTTAATTCAGTCTTACCGTCCTTCTCATGTTAATTCAGTCTTACCGTCCTTCTCATGTTAATTCAGTCTTACCGTCCTTCTCATGTTGAATGGTCGTCTATGTTGTTGCATTATTGGAGCAACTGAGGAGTCAATGTGGAGATTGATGGTAAATCCAGAAATTTTTCCCAATTTTTGGAAAGTTTATTACACTGTTTGACGGAAAAAAATTTCCGTCAAACAGTGTAATAAACTCGTTTGAAATGGGGACCGTCACATGTAATGGAAAGTTGAATGTTATCCTATCTAGTGTTTCGGCAGAGTGGCCACTAAGTAAATTCTAACTCAAGTAAGAAATTTTCACTGTCAACCATGGCTCTGCAGGACTTGTCCTGAAATCATTATAGTAGTATAATTAAATTCTCTGACAGGTATTGCTTGCCTGAACCTGTATGTGAATATCAAGAGTTGTAGTGTTGTGTACAGATGGTTTGTGTTTTAAACTATCATACACATGTGCAGCAATTGACACTAGCACCAATTTCTAAAGCAAAAATTACTGAGGAATTATTCACAAAAGTAGTATTTTTCAGTGTTTTAGGTGACATGAAGACTTTAACTGAGAATAAAGATTCAGTACAAGGGGAGGCAGAGGGATGGGTGAAATGAATTTCTCTTCTTGCCTTGGCATTGCATACTTTTGCAAAGTGGTTCACTTTACGTTTTTTATACTTTTCTTCGGGTTGAAAAAGTTGTGTGTGTTGAAAGTACACACAATGGTCTGCTGTCCACCTTCGTGTTCAAGTATTTGAAGTGTCATGACAGCTATTTTGCTGCAGCTACTATTTTTGTATATTTTCGTGTGTATGACACACAAATTCCCGTTGCATCCCCAGGGGCTCAGAAGAGGTCAAAAATGCCCCAAAATGGCCAAAAATGACACGTTTTGCCCCATAACTTTTGATCCATCCATTAGATTTTTCTGAAACTTGGCCAAGATGTGGAGCCCAATGTTCTTAATATAAATCCAGTATGGGTGACTCTGGCAAAATTCTGGTTCGCATCCCTGGGGCTAAAAACACCCCTTTTTGTGGCTCTTTTCATATTTCTCAACAAAAACTTGATATGTCTGACTATATAGTGGTTTTTCACAGTATCAACTCAAATATACATGTGTCAAGGCCTGAAACTGCACTGTTATCCATTTACACCGAGATTCGTATCTGTATTCAAGTACTTTTATGATCGGTGAATATTACTGCTAATTTAAGTTCTTAGTAAAGTATAAAAATCAAAAGTTTGAAACAGTTAAAAATTGTCTAGTCTGGTAGGCAAATAAATTGACTATGATGAATGAATAGACAGTTTTTGTCATCACTGTGTGTGGAGGGGGGGGGGCATCTACTCCTGCTTTCACAATTTCAATTAAGCAAAAATCTTTTGATGTTTTTTATAAACTCATCCACATTTTCTTTTTTTTTTTTACAGCCGAAAGTTCCAAAGGCAAAAGTTGGTCAAAACAAGAAACCAATTCATCCTCATAGCAGAAAAGCTATGGTTCTTGCCAGAAATATGTCCCATGACAAACGGCTTCAAAAGTAAATCAACCCTTTTTTTCCACAAATTTCACACAAATTATTTGCTCATTACAAGTTGATTTTTTCTTTTTAGATAATTGTTATTTTATCAACTTGCATGAAAAGATCTATGTAAAAGATGCTTAAAACCGTTTGAATTATGCAAATAACATCAGTAGTTTAAAAGTTATGAGAATTTTAAGTGCCAAAATTTATGCTTTTCCTTGGACATTTTTCTTTACAGACCTAAACATTTCAGGAAATTCGGTAATTTATTTATTTTTCCAGCTATTCTCATGAAACTTGGCACTTATGTAAAATTGTGTGCTCTTTCTGATTATGCAGTCAAATCTGATGTATCTCTTTACCATACACCATGAATTATAAATTAAGATGTACAAATTTCAATTTTGTTTAAACTGGCGCATGGTATTTCATGAACAAAACTAAGTATTATAGTGATATTTAAATATAGCTTTATTGAGAATAGGCATTTTCCTGCCTTCTCACCAAAGGAGAGCTTAATCTGGGTGTAAGCCATTGAATGCATAAAGAGCATTCATTGTGGTATTTACTACTCCCCTCAAAGAAAAAAAAAAATAGAGTAGATATGAATTTATGACGAGATCCCTGGCGACACCAGATGATCTTGCTTTTCAAATAGAGGATGGGAGAGGATGAGGCATGGGGGGGACATACTGACACTTGGTTAAGGAAAAACAGATGTTTATGAGAGAAGAAATAGGAATATTTTGATGGGAAAGAAATAAATAAATGATAATGAGATTCTCGAGTTGGCAGAAAAAGCAATACAGGGTCGCCAGCCGAAAATGTTTGACTCATGGAGATAAATAGTTGTCGCTTATCACATCAGGGCCGGGGTGGGGTCTTTAAGAGAAAGACAAACGAGAATTTGTTCCGATATAATGGCTGTTAAAAATCTGTTAACAACGAAGAGGTTGTTTTTAAAACCCTGTTGAGTGACATGGTCGACCTGGAGGTGACTAATTACATGATAAGTAACACCTCAGTGCAATGAGGGTTAAAAATTGGTATAGATAAAAGCCGAGAGAAGGAGTAGAAATTAGGGAAACAGAGAGAGAGAGGAAAAAGGAAACGGGAGTACAAATTGATACGATAAAAGAAGAGAGGAAAGGAAAGAAAGAAAGAATAACTTCAAAAAGGTGGACGGAGGAATTACTGTTTTGATAAAAACAAGACCCTTAGCTAATTGGCGTCTTTTTTTCGCTGATCCCTTGCCGTGGACTGATGGTAGATGAAGAACGGAGAACTTGGTAAAAGAAACAAAACTGCCAGCCCCCTAAGTTGCATGACTAGGCAGTGTGTAACTATTATATTGTAAAGTCAAAGACAATAATCAATTCTGTGTTAACCAATTAAGTTTTGACTTTCTTTTCTTTGATTGGAACGCCGTTGTGAATGCAATATATTTCTCCGATAGCCCAGATGACGGTTGGAAGCTGATTTGAAAGCAGAACCGGAAGGAGACCGACGACGACCCGAAGACGAATTCGACCACTAGACGAAACCACGGGTGGCGCCACAGGTATCGGCTACAGGTGCATTTCAATCACGAGCCTATGCACCTGAGCTGAGCTGTACGGAGGCGTTACAAATTAATCTCAGAAATAAATGGAAGAAAATTTTTCATATAGATTTTGGATTTCTGTAAAAGATGAAAATTCCCATAGTTGACCAGAACTTATGCATTTTAGGACCAGTCCAATTTTCAATTTTGTAAATCCTCTCTATCTGGCTTAAAATATACCCCTAGTTTCTGAGATGCAACAATAAATCATACTCTACATGAATCCTTGATGTAACTTTCACCAGGAATCCTGATAAGCAACAACTATATATTCACCAGTTGATGGTAATTTTTGTCATTTCTATTCTGTTGTTTTACTGAAAATTCAACTATGTAGACAAAGAAATAAAAAAGTAATTTTTTACTTTGTTTCCACCTTAACATTTAAAATAACTACTTTTATAAGTTTTAGGGTATGCTGAAAACGAAATCAAACCAAAAGAATAAGCGAAGTAATAATCATGTTTAAATATTATATAAAATGAAACAATGTTAAACTTCTTAAAGAAATCATTGCCCGGGTGTTTGTGTCGGGGGGGGGGGGGCTTAAAAAATTTGGGTAGGTATGTAGGATCAAACCCAAAGCATTGAGGCAAAGTTTGAAAATAAAGTGAAAAAAACGTGACACGTTAACCGCTCGGCCAGCAAGAAATAGTAACTGAAACACATTTGAATTTATTTAAGTATTAAGAATTGACAGGTGCCCACACTTAATGAGGTCAAATATTAGTAGCGGGGTTAACTTTTACTGGGGCAGTTTTTTATCTGGTTTTGTTTCCCCAAGATGTTGGGGGGAACCAGCTCCCCATTTAAAGGGGATTGTCCAAATTGAATAGCAATTGTCTGATATAAGGAGAAACTCCGCATTGATCAAAGCTTTTGGACGTTCCCGCCGATCGCGCCAGGAATGATGCCAGCTTCAAATTAGTTTCGCTTTTATACGAAAAAGACGAATTAACATGTGGCGATCGAAAAAAATCTTGAAAACAGTGTGTAAAAATCGGGCAAATTAAAGATATACTTGAACCCCTTTCTTAAGTCATAGATATTATGATTTAGACAGCATATAAAAAGTTTTAAGGAGCAAGCCGACCGATACCCCCCCCACACACACACATCCCGAAAAAGCCTTTTGCAGACATACACAAAAAGTGCACACACCAACACACATTTTGCCTTTTATTAGCAATACACGTGGCTAATAAAATGCTTTGGATAATCACAGATTTCAAGGGGTTTCTGCTAAAATAGTCATATTTTAAAAACCAAAGCACTTTAAGTCTTCAAAATACCACCGTTTTGTTTGGAAATGAATATACTTTCAAATAAATTAGTAAATCATAACATTCATTATATATTTTTAGAGTTTTAAGCAAATAAAGTGACAAAAATGTGACCATCATAAAACAGCATTTTCGGTAAGATTTTCTAACGACCCCCCCCCCCCGATTTGTAGACACTCGTACCATGTTTCTGTTAAGAATATTTGAATGAAATTTGTAAATTAGCCAAAAGAGATGTCATTTTTAATAATTTCGAGTGTCCGAAATTCATTTGACCACTCGCTTTTTTGTCGTGTTAAAAAAAAGATTTCAAAATGATGTGTATGGAAAATTTTGAAAAAAAATTTCTTTGGACACTCACTATTTAATAAAACAATCTTTTTACTATGTTTATTTGTTAAAAAGATGATTGGACAGTGTTTTCTTTAATGGTATGTAGCAATTTAAAAGCATAATATCCGAAAAAATCGTTATGAATTTGAATCCAGACTTCTGTAGTATTAGTAATAGTAGCAGCAGCAGCGATAAGCATGGCATAAACATTTGTTTATTTTTATTCCAGATCGATTTTTTTTTTTTTTTAATTGAAAATCTGGTTATAAAAAAATTTCTTACATGGTTAGTTAGAGCTATTTTGTTATCAACCATACAACTATTTTTAAAAATTGGGTAGTAGTAAATTTTAAAATATTTGAACAAGCTAAGATGTGAAATATGATTGTTTTTGTTCACGTGTACAAACGGTCACACTTTTAATTTTTGTCCTTTAAAAAATGTTTTTAGTGAATTATTATCGAATGGAAACTAATCTACCCGATTATTAAAAAAAAAATAAAATAAAAAATAATCAATATTTAAATATTTGTAGGAGGTGCTCAGTTAATAAATAAAAATGGTAGAAAAAGACATGAAATGTAATTAAAAATCAAATTAACATTAATTCAAAATTTTTAACAATTTGTCAGCTTTAGCAAAAACTTGTTTCTTTTTTTATGTTTAAATAGGTGGGACAAAAATACTTGATATTTTTCCAAGCACCATGTTTTCTGTTAGAGGAACAACACTTTTTTAAATAACATTTATTTTTATCTGTTTGTCATAATTCTTGTAAAGTTTCACAATGGGTATCAAACACCTTCATAAAAAAAAAACTCACTTAATTCTATGTCTAATCCTAGATATGAGTGGCTAGCCTCCTCCTAAAACCTTTAGCCTTAACAATAACGCTAAGTACAAGTGGTAGAGCTCCCCACTAAAAAAACTTCCTCTGTGAGCTCATATAAGCGTTTAAAAAAGAAAAAAAAACCTTAAAAAACGTTTAAAGAAAAGTGCACATGATTAATCTCCCATAAAAAAATAAATTGCTCAACTGTCCTAAAATGCTAGGATCGTCTTGAAATGGTGAATTATTTTACATGTATGGGAAACTAACCCCCACTCTAAGTTCTAAAATTGTTTTTGTTTTGTCTCTATCAAGTCTTCAGGATGTTCACACATAATTTTCCTTAGCCCTATCATTAACCCAAAGTCAGAGTGGCAACCTCCCTACCTTCTCAAAGACCCTCTTAAAACCACGCATAATCGCCTTTTAGAAAAGAAACAAACAAAAAAAAAACAGCCAGGATTTATTTATCATAGGAAAGAGGGGGGTAACTGCCCTAAAACACTCAAATGATTCAAAATGGGAAATCATTTTACATTAATTTTTGTTGATCTTTTATTAAAGTTTTTCAAGTTGTTTACATGCAAATGTCTATAAAGGTAGAATCACATATTTTGGAGAGGTGGTCAGATGGGGAGGGTAACAGAAGGTATTAATCTACAATAATACCAAAGAAATATTGCAATATATTAATTTTTAACCAATCCTAGATTTCGAGTTTAGTTTTTGGCACATAAAATGCATTACAATTCAACTTTGAATTTTCTAACTTCTTTTCTTTTAATGAATACATGGATTTTTTTAAGGAATTGCAGCATATTTATGTGCATTTACTGCAGATTATTTGGAAACCATTAATTTCTGGAGATTTTCAGTAGCATATTCACTCCTTGTACAAAAATACACTTATATGGCAAATTTCATTGCTTAATCTTGTGTTTTAACATATAGCATTTTTACTGAAAAAGTAGTGTAAAAAATGTGACAAAACGCATATGGTCTTAAAGAGGGGAAAATATCCAAACGTGTGAGGCACAAAAATAGTCATAACTTCCTTGATTTTAATTGGATTTTAAAAATTTAAAAAGATTCTTTCTTAGCTTATCAAGCTTTTTCTATATATACCAATATTGAAATATTTTAAGCCATTTAAATTTTTTTGTGTGTATTGCTACTTTTATATATATAGATATATTTGGGGGGGGGGGTTTGTTTTATGTTTTGTTTGTTTGTTTGTTTTTTTTACCACTAAAAAACACAAGTCTATCTTAAGTACAACTAAGAAGTTAATATAAATACCATGATAACAGAAATGCATGTACTTAGCGCTGGTCAGCGCATAGCGAGCCATTTTCCCCGTTAAACGGATTTGAATTTCTATAAAAGATAACATTTCAAAGAAATTTCTGCACAACTGATAATTATCAAATATTTACATATTATACATGAAAATAATTCTAAAACTATTATCTATATGAAAATGGATGATATATGCCGATTTATCTTATCAATTTTGAAATATTCGTCATCAATTTTGCTCAGTCATAACTTTGCTTCCTGTGGTCATAAAAATACAAAACAAAGTCCAGTAGAGATGGACTCCTATGCTTATATTGCCTGTAAAATTTCAGGCAAATCCAATTAAATTTGACCTCGTGCATATGTATCCAAACGTAACGTATAAAATGTAAACATTGAAAAAAGTTTCCTTTTTTGTTGTTGTCATTTTTTACCATGTTTTCAATTTTAACTTGGAGCATAAAAACATTGAACGCATAAAAGAAAAATAAATTAACATCATTGGAATGCTTATTCTATTCTCTTTCCAGCAATGTAATTCTTTTAAAGATTGACCCACAAATAAAAAAGATATGGCTTGTTGAAACACATTAGGTATATAATATTGCCAATCGCCACGAAAATACAGCATACGCTTGTAATGCTACATCTAATATATATAAATTATAATTATAATGCTAATCTAATATATATAAATTATAATTATAATTGTACTGCTAATCTAATATATATATAAATTATAATTGTAATGCTAATCTAATATATATAAATCATAATTATAATTGTAATGCTACATCTAATATATATAAATTCCTATTCCTGCCTGTTTGTTTGTTCACAATTTGCTTAATATCCACTACTTTGATATTTCATTTGTTTCTATATATAATGATCCTTTCAAAGTATACGATTGAGGTCACCTCATTTGCATATTATATTAAGGAAAATCGATTTTACTAAATAGCTATATGTTAGTTGAAGTTTCTAGCAAGAGATTGTTTTAAGTGATCTATTTAAGATTGTTTTTTCATCAACATTAAATAGCAACTAGACTACTACCCATGATCTGTTGGGTCAGTATATCATATTAGCTATGGAATTCATGTATGAGCGTGACACTTGTGACGTAAAGAAAATAGTTTGGGTTTTTTTTTTTTTTTGACATAACAGAAACATTTATATGAAAGGTATATTAAAATGAAAAATCACGGATGGATCACTCAAACATGAAAAAAAAATCCTCCCTATTCGTGTAAAGTTACCTATTTTTTCGAATAATCGCTCAAAAATCGAAAATTAAGCATGATTTTCCAACGAATCGAACACCGAGTCATTTAGCAGCAAAAACGCACATGAACCTACCAATGAGAAATATAAGAATGAAAAACCCATATTGGAATCCTTCAACCAAGTTATAGAAACTTAAAATCTAAAAAAAAAAATAATTAATAAAACCTGAAGCAAAAAAATAAAACCTAAATAAATAAAATAAAATAAAACTAATATTGAAACCGATTAGTAAATGTGTCAACAAATTCACCATTCTCGCACAACTATTTTGTATCTAGAAATGTAAACATAAAATAAAAAAAGAAGGAAGGAAGAAAAAGGGACGGATAGAGAGTAGTAGTAGTAGTCTTGGCTTTACTACAATTGTTCTTATGTTTGTCAACGGGTTAAAGTTGTTTAGTTGTAAGAAAATAGCAACATTATAGTTGTAATAAAGAATATTATCAAAACACCCCCACTCTTCCCATGTTAAATAATAATTTCGAAATAACGTTAATATTTCAGTGCGCTGGTCAAAATCTGCAAAAGAAGCAATTTGTGTTTATTTGTTTACGTTGTTATGGGTTAATGTTTATGCGTGCATGCACAACTGGATGTCGTAAACTGGAAAGTGGGTTACAGCACTCATTACAAGGTCATTTGAGTTTTATAATTATATAGATTATATTGATAATATATTTAATCTTTTGGGAATTATTATTTCCGAGAAGGATTTTTTTAGAAACGGGTAGAGTTATTTTCCCTGATGAGTTTTTTTAAACTGAAAAGATCTCATTTGTTTGTTTTTATTATTCTTAAAATGACTATACAAAATCTTTGAGCGTTCCGGGAATTGAACCCCCTCCCCACTCCCAAAAAAGAAACAAGTCAAAATTTTCCTTTATTTACAAAAAAAAAAAGCCAGTGAAAAAAAAATGTCTTTACAAAAAACAAAACAAAAACAAGCATTGGCTTGTTTTTGTTTTGTTTTTTGTAAAGACATTTTGTTAAACTTTTCAAACACGTTTATAAAACATGTTTATAAATGTCATTATTTCTACAGTGGGACAAGTGGTTTGCAATTAGCTTTTCCCTTTATTCCCGTTTCAAGTTGGAGTCTGCCTACACAACTATTTTTAATTTTTATTTTTTCTGGTCGCTCCGGCACTCGCTGCTATTTTTATTGAAACAAAAGTTGTTTTGATTCATTTATTTTTTTATTTTATTCTATTTTTTTTTTTTTTTTTGAGGGGATGGGAGGTCCAGCGCACAAGCAACAAAAAGTGCTCAATATCCGGAGAATAGCTCCTTCTCTTTGTATCCCTTCTGCCGAAATATCTGGGGGAGAGGGTATCACGTACTTCTCTTTTGGAGCAATTACATTTACATGCTTTCATCCGTTCTTTTATTCTTGAAATGGTTTGGGGGTATCAACATTGCCCATGATGAAAATGATTAATATTCTTTAGTATAGCAGACGTGTTCCAAATGGATCTTTGTCGATCCGAACAACGCCAGGTACCCATGCTAGTGGTTTTCAATAAAATTGTATTGTCATGTATATTGCTTTAAATAAACTTCATGTTTATGTGCAGCAAAAGAACCTTCCATTGTTTGTCATTTGGCTAATTATAATGGGGCTTTATTATAACCAAGGTTGCAGAGACAAAAGATATAAACTCCGACAAGTTCAAAATATTCAATCTCAATTTGTTATTTTAAAGTCTTCCAATGACTTATCTGTTAATTTTTTAGAGATTAAAAATAAAATTACTCTGATACCTAGCATTCTTATGAATCCGACTCCACAACCCTGATTATAGCGCATATTTTACTATATTTATTATATAATTATATATTACATTAATTATAATGCATATTTTACTATTGGTCAATCATGGACTCCTATGTGCTTTTGCTCCTAGCTTTGAACGCTCATCTTTTTTCCTCTCCAATTCTTTTATTTCTTTAATTTTCAAATAAAATTGAAAGTAAAACCTTGTTTCAACTGTTCATGAATATCTGGTGAAAACTGGTAATCTATATAATTATAAGACTCAAATGACCTTGTAACGGGTATTGTAACCCAACATCTGGTTTACAACTTCCGGTTGCGCATGAGTACATAAACAAATTATCAACGCGACAATAAAACGTATTGTTTTACTGTGTACGTTTTCAGCATACCAATTATTTTTTTATTTTCACATTTAAATTATCCAAATAAACAATTGTTAATCCTTTCTGCATTTTTTTTTAAATATTTTTTTTACATCGTTCATTTCCGTATTACATTTAAGCTATTTTTTCTTACAAATAAATTTACTTTAACCCGTTGACAACCATAAGAACATTTTACAACAGTGATTTACCCACCGCCTTCATTTTTTTTTTTTTTTAATTTATTCTCCATTTTTGAATACACCTTTCTTAAAAACATTCATACATTTTCTTCTACACTACAAACATAAATAAATAACCCCGAAAATGTTTTTTTTTTTTATTTGCGTTACAAATAAATAATGCGACAATAAAAAGTATTGTTTTACTGTGTACGCTTTCAGCATCCCAATTGCTTTTTTAAGTTTTTCTTTTTCACATTTAAATTAAGATATATCAAAATTTGAATTTAACTTTATGGTATCTGTTCAGTGCACATTTACCTATAAGTATGGCAAACCACTTATAATTCAATGTCTTTAAATCTTTATTTTCAAAAATAAACAATTATAAACAGAACGACTCATAGAAATCTATCTATATTCTTTTTTCATTTTAATATGCTTTCATAGAAATGTTTCTGTTATGTCACAAAAAACTATTTTCTTTACATCACAAGTGTGACACTCATACATTAATTCCATAGCTAATATACTGACCCAACGGATCACGGGTAGTCTAGTATTGTAAAATTCTCAAATACAAATTTATATCATTGAATTATCTTTTTTTTTCTTTTTCTAATAGCATAGAAAAACATATATACAAAATATAGAATGGATTCTTTGATTCTGATTGGATAATTATTGTATCCATTTCATTTCATAGCCTGTCAGCTGTTACTGTACGACATTCATAAATTTATACCTAAATTTGCTCAACTCACAATTTGTCATTTCTGTACCAATTTTTTCAATTATATGGTTGGAATGAAAATAAAATAGTATTACTGAATATGTAATTTGTATGTATTATTTGAATTATTTTTTATGAGTTAAAATCTAATTTTTTTTTTACAAAAATTAAAAATATAACTCAGTTTTACACAATAGTTTGTTTTTCAAAGCTAAAGAAATCTTTAATATTCTTGAAATTGTACACTCAATTAGAATACACCTTAAATTACAAGAAACTTGTATTTTTCTTCTGACCAACTGAAAAGGAAATATGATCAAGTAAACATTACAGAAGTTTACACAAAACAAGCCCCACTACTTATTAATAGAACATTATTTTTGTGAAAAGTTTGTAACTTTTAATTTTGAAAAGAAAAATGAACATAAAATTACAAGTTTTTTTTTGTTTTTTTTTTTGTTTTGTTTTTTTTAATTTAGGAAACAAATGCTACCATGTGAGAGGAAAAAAAAAAAAAGAAAATTGTAGTGCCTTCCCAGACTAGAGCAGAGGATTATTTATTTTTGTATAAATTTATTATTTTATGTTTATGACGCATATGCAAATTAGATGATTTTGCTGGAAAAAAGTTATCCTTTGTCTAAAGACTGGTTGAATAAGCATTGAGTGAGGGGTATAAGAGAAATACGTAGGTAGCTGAGAGAGATGATCATTTGTTCAGTTAATTGTCTCTTCCCGATATCTTCAACCTGTTTTACTAAAATTTGTAATGTTATAAAGGATTTGCCTGTTTTTTTTCCAACTTTGTTTAGCTACATCATTCATTGTACAAAGAACGTCCATATATATATATATATATATATATATAGTCTGAAGAAGCTTTGAGTAAAAAAATAAATAAATAATAAAGAATGCAGTTTAAATTCCCGGAATAAAAAAAAAAAACAACTAAATTTAACCTATCACAGACATAACTGTCTTCTAAAAAGTTTATAATTACGAAAGAGAATTTGATTCTATAAGGATGAAAAAAAAAAAGCCTTACTTATATATATATATATATATATATACACACACAGTGTGTGTGGCATAAGTAACATCCTTTTTGTGCTATTAACCTGTTGAATACATTCATATTCAAAAAACAAAAAAAACAAAATGGTTTTAATTTTGTTCCACTAAAATAAAGGGCATTATCTGTATATACGAGGGGCGTGCAATAAGTAATTCCCCTGACCCACTTCCCATAGCAGTAGAGCAACAAAACTTGGCACAGTTATTAGTCTTTCTCTACATAGGAACCACCCAGAGTTATGCATTTCTCCCATCGTTTGATGTAGCTCTGGAGACCGTTTTTGTAGAACACCCCAGGTTGGTCCTCCAACCACAACGTGACTTCAGAAATCAAGGCTGCATCATCTGGGAAACACTTTCCTTTCAAAAACAACTTCATGGATGGGAAGAGGTGAAAGTCAGAGGTCAGGAGAGTAGGGAGGATGGGGAAGGATTTCATAACCACACTCCGTGCTTCTGATCTGGCGACATGCGAGTTGTGGACTGGAGCTTTGTCCTGCAGGAAGAAGGTACCTTTACTGATCTGGCCCGGCCTCTTGATTTTGATAGCTTCCCTTAATTTCCTCAAAAGTGAAGCATAATAGGCTCCTGTAATTGTGGTACTCTTTGCCAGGAAATCTGTCATCACTACTCCGTCCTGGTCCCAGAAGACTGTGAGCATGACCATGCGAGCGGAGGGCTTCACCCTTGCCTTCTTTGGAGTGCTTCCACTGCATTGACTGGGCTTTGATCTCTGGATCATAGTGATGGACCCAGGTTTCATCCTGTGTAATCAGTCTTTTGAAAAACTTTGACTCATCTTCTTGGCACATCCCCAAATTCATCCTCGAGCATGATGCGTTTTCTCTTCTGGAATGGTGTGACCAACCTGGGAATTCATCTGGCAGACACCTTATGCATATGCAAATGGTCATGAATGATATTTTCCATAGAACCTGTACTAATCTTGACATCTTGGGCTATTTGGCGGATAGTAATGCGCCGATCTTCCAAAATGGTAGCCTCAACTTGACGGACAGATGCCTTATCAATGGCAGAAGGGGGTGCGACCAGGTCTGGGAACTGTTTCCACAGACTTCCGGCCATGTTTGAATTCATGATGCCAGCGTTTTACAAGGTCATATGATGTGGCATTATCACCATGAGTTTTTTTCATTTCATCAAAAATCTCCTGTGGTGTGCGTCCTTTCAAATACAAAAACCATTGCTCGACATTCAACAGGCTCCATTTCACACCTGACTCGGTTCAAACACCTGTAAAACAGAAACCACAATTAGTTCAGAGCTGTAATTTACCACATAACCCATAGATATAAATCATTGCACATGCAAAATTTCAGCTAGATCAGACAACTGGAAGTGGGTAAGGGGCATTACTTATTGCACACCCCTCGTATGTGTATGTGTGCTCATGTACATATTGTATTTGTCATTTCATTTCAAGAAACAAAAAACACTGATATTGATACTTCTTATCCTAGGTTACAGAATAGATAGAATTTGAGTGCAGAATCAGAAAGAACGTACAAGAATGCTAAATTTTATAATTGCCCCAAAATTCGAGAAACAACAAAAAATTAATGCATTTCTTGTAAATTGGTCTGTGATTTCAAATATTTTTCCATGTAATGCCAATTTTGAACCTCCAATTTTTTAGCTTATAAGAACTGTAGAATTACTACAGCACAATTCAAACCGTTTTGAACTCCATAATTTATAATTATCTATTACATAAATCTCATCTATCTGTTTAAATGTATGTACGTATGTATGTATGTTTGTATATTTGCCTAAAACTCTTGACGGAGGTGACGGATTTTCACAAGATCGGTATCGTTTTGAAGCTTGACCCTTCAGACAGCAAATATCGAAAAATTCACTAAAAACATTGATTCCTTCACCCTCAACTGGGCCCTTGTCTACAGGGAGGAGTCGCTTTTTTTGCCAATATTTTTTAAAGTTATCCCCTCTTTCGATTGACTAACCACTTCCGGTTTGGCGATGGACGCAATGGCAAAGACATAATGTTTTTTTCACATTCTTTTCCTCCATCACGGTATGGGTTCAAGCCTGCCTGCCTACTACCGCTTTCATTTTTTTTGTTCTTTTGATCAACACATGCCTGGGCCATGCCGGGCACCTAGGCTAGTCTAAAATATCAACTGGGAATGGTAACTTCATTTTAATTTGTATCAAAACAGTTAATCGCCCCCTCCTAATTAAATTTATTTATACAAAAACTGATAAAATTTTAATGATTTTTATAGTTTTTTTATTTTTATTTTTTATAGGAGCAAGAGTGAGAAAAACTCAAAATTGGACATTTTAGGTAAACTGTTTTAACTTTTAATCTATTTCTAACTCTATCAATGATTGGCCAACGTATCTGACATTGTAAATCTCAAATATGTTGCACATACATTTTAGTTAAAATCCAAATTAAAATAAAAGTATTTTATACAGCCATGTTAGCTGAAATTATTTTTTTTAATAGGTTGTTTTTTATTGTTGTTACAATGATGTTCACCCTTGTTGAACTGAGTTGGCTTCTGGCCTGCACCAAATCCAAAAATATGTCAGCTTATATGCATGATCACACATGATTTCACTGTTGAAGCTCATTCTTATTCTTAATTAGTTTTAAACAGTTTTTAATAAAAATCACATATTGATAAATAGTAGCAAATTGTAGTTTCCAATTATTATTGACTAATATTAAATAAAATAAAGAAAAAATGGATTCTTTTAAGAAACCAAGAATTACAACAAAATTAAATGACATAAATAAAAACCACCTTTGAATCAAAATGTTCGCATTTATTTCATTGGAAAACAAGGCTATCACAATGCGATTGCGGGCCACAATATTATAGACCAGCCATCGGATTGATATCAGTCAAAATAAAATACAAGTTTTACAAATACCAAATCACATATTTTGTGCTTATGATTGTCATATCTATAAAAAAATTTTATATTTAAAATTTTCAGTTGACAAAATGCTCTGGTTTCAAACCAAACTCTCTACAGAAATGAAAATCAGTTCAAAAGCTGAATTGGCTGAACTCACTGAAAAGTAAGTTTTTTTGTTTGTTTTTTTTTTGTTGAAATAACTGATGTTGTATAGAACACCAACAGTTTTACCCAGGGTTGCGAAGTCGGAGGGAGTCGGAGGTTTTAGCTGGAGTCGGAGTCGGATTTCTAAAAGTACTAGGAGTCAGAATTTTTTATCCGACTCCGACTCCTTAAGTCCAAAAAAAAATTTTTTTTAAATGGTTTTCCTGTTTGGTTTTACCAGTTGCACAATTTAGCAGTTTTTGTAATATCTTGTTCTTATTTTTTGAGATATATCATATTTTGTACTGTCCTGCAATGCTTCTACTTCATCAAGATATTTCGGTTTATCGGATGACTGCAAATCTTGTCTGGACAGCTTTTTTCGCTTTGGTTGTGACGTTACAAATGATCAATGAAAATTCTGTCTTTGAGTGAGATCACTGTGGATAACAATCAGATTGTAATCCGAAAGTTATCCAGTTCCTGAATGGAATTTGGCAATTTGATTAGTCCAGGATCGATCCGGAATTACAATCTTATCAAAAAAAATGGGCATAAATCAATTTGTGCTGCCACCATGTGACAACATTGTATATGACTAACTAATCTAAACAAAAATAGCTGATTATGGCTGAAACAGTGTATCCTAGTGATTTTTCTTTTCCTTCATTTTCGGTAGTTTATCACATTTTTCGTTAATAGAAATATGCTAGATTATGATAAAGCTACTTCAGAATATGAAAATCATACATTTATCAAATTTAGTGATTTGAAATAACGAAATTGAAAACAGGGGTTACTAATGAATATAATGTAGTACTTACCAACACAACAAACGCCCTCGTGTTTGTGCCTTGTATAGGCATGCGCGACAACAAAACTTGGGTTTTTATAAGCGGAAGTTTCGAGGTTGTCAGTAATCTGCATGCGCAAGAGAAGGGATTGAGATAGTGGTATAAAGGCAGGTCGAGTGAGAAGGTTGTTGTTGTTGTTGTCACTGGACGTTACAATGACGCGTGCGTTAGCAGGTGATTAAGAGGCGGTTTATTTTTGTGTGTCAA
>NW_027633533.1:0-38898 GCF_053919585.1 Euprymna scolopes
CATACATTAACTCGTCTCTCTCGATCCAATACTGTAGCAAATTTAGCTGCTTCCACTGCATGAATTTTTACCTATACCCTCTCTCAGTAAAAATGAAAATGGACAGCATAATAATGCCCTTTTTAAACCACACTTGAGGAGTGAAAATCTTCTGTAGAAGCTAACCTAAATGCCCGATTTTTCCAGGAGATATTAACCTAAATAACCAATAAATATTAACTACCCATGCGGGGTCGCAGAAATACCTGGATTAGGACCCAGGCGCGGGGCGAACCCCCTCGGAGCTGATGGACCCGTAGGTCTTCCCAGGCCATCCGTCTAGGAGAAGGAAAACTCTGAAACTAAACCTAGGGGAGGGAGGTCTCTTCAGTCCTGGACGACAACCTTCCTAGAGCTGGTGACTCAAACAAATCACCGGTTGGCAAACCTAAACTGCTTAAGGAGGAGATAGACTCTGTCTATCGCCCGGCTTTCATACTCCTTCTTTGCCTATTGGCCAGGCGTAGAGGTACTATCACAAGGACTCGTCTGAATCACCCAGTGGTTGACCTTGTTTCCTGACTAGGGCAATGAACGCCGCTTTTCCCCACTCCCGCCACATCCCATCCCCCTAAACTGGACACAGTGGGGTGCTTCAGTGCCATATATGTCGGTGCAGTTGGACTGGGCTGGCTTTGCCTAATGGATTGAGGGTATCGGGTTGACAGTTCCTGGCTGCTGTTTCCGACTGATAGTACAGGAGCCCTAACTCTTTGGTAGCGCTTAGAGCGGCTGCTCCATCAACAGTTGTAAAATATCGGGATGTTTGTAGTGCCATGTCGCGCATGGAAAAGGACCCTGCACTCATCCCCGGTGGGCTTTCCTGAGGCCACAATCCTGAGGGTGAGGACAGCTGATGGTCTACTTGTATTGCATGTCTGGTATTCTGCACAACTACTTGTCCAGCACCTCCTCACTCATCCACCCTAACTGAAACTTTTAAATAAAATAAAATGAAATGACAGCTCAAGCAAAAGTTACGTTTAAACCAGGACCAAACTCAAAGAAAACCAACCTGCCTCCTCCCTTGAGGCTTGCATTTACTAATATCCGCGGGCTTAGAACTAACTTAGATGATGTTGAGTCATTTCTCCTTGTAAACACCCCGGATATCTTAGCATTAAGTGAAACTAACCTTCACTCCTCCATTCCCTCTAACCACTTTAACATGCCTGGTTATCTCCCACTCTACCGTAAGGACTCGGACAGACATATGCATGGACTTGGAGTCTATATTCGAAACACCCTCCCCCTAACTAGAGAAATAAAACTAGAATCGGAGGGCCAGGCCTTTATGTGCTTCAGACTAAATATGCAACACAATATTAGCTACTTGTATTTTCTCTACCGCTCTCCCTCAAAGCAAGACTGTACCCTAATAAACAAAGTCTCGGACAGCATAGATATAGCACTCTCCCTCGATACTAGCGCACAAATACATGTATTTGGTGACTTCAATGTCCACCACAGTAACTGGCTAGGATTCTCAAATCACACAGACGTAGCTGGTAGCGCCACATATAGCTTCTCTATATCTCATTCCCTATCTCAATTGGTTACATTTCCGACACGTTTCCCAGACCAGCACGATCAACATGCCTCACTTCTAGATCTCTTCCTGACAACGGTTCCCAATGACTGTACAACAAATGCCCATAGCCCACTCGGGAATGCTGATCACGCTGTGATAATGGTAGAAATCAGCCTAAATTCTCGCCCTAAAACTGAAGACCCACTACTCAAAACAACGAGGTATTACAAAAAGGCTGATTGGTAAGCCATCAGGGAGCTCATCAGAGATGCCCCATGGCAAAATATCTTTACTCTTCCAGCGGAACAGTGTGCAAATGAGACAACTGAATGGTTCAAAACTGCTATTGAAGCACATGTTCCCGCACGGAAATACTATAGCAAGCCCCACTCCCCCCAATGGTTTACTTCTGCTTGTGCAGCTGCCATTTGTCAAAGGCAGGATGCGTTCCGCAGATTCAACCGACATAAGTCCAGCTCAAAAAAACAGAAGTTTATAGAAGCTAGAAATAATTGTAAGAGAGTGATAGACACAGCTAAGTCAGATTACTCTGAAACCACCAGAAAGCGCATCGAAGCACAGAAATTAGGAACCCGGGATTTTTGAAAAATCTACAACAGCTTAGTTAATAATGGACAGTCAATTATTCCCCCACTAACAAACAATCATGAGGTTGCTTGCACGGCAACTGACAAGGCTAATCTGCTTGCCAGTCGGTTTGTCTCAAACTCCACACTGAACTCGGTACACCACTCACTCCCTGATTTTCCTCTGCGAACAGACGCCACACTTGACGATTTGAAAATCACCCCTTCTCAGGTACATGCTATTATAAAAAACCTACACACCTCTAAAGCATGTGGACCAGATCTCATCCCGACTGTGCTATTAAAAAAATGCTCTGCCGAGGTTGCTCCAGTTCTGTCCAAACTTTACAATAAATGCCTTAACGAATCGTGTTTTCCCGATTGCTGGAAAACCGCCTCTGTGGTACCAGTCTTCAAGAATTCTGGTGAAAGAACTGACCCACTAAATTATCGCCCCATTAGCCTCCTTCCGCTTTTCGCCAAAATATTTGAGTCCTTAGTTAATCAAGTCCTAGTCCAGCACCTAACAGCTGCTAAACTCCTGACTGACAAACAATATGGATTCAGGCAAGCCCGTTCAACAGCAGATATCTTAACTGTAGTTTCTGAACGTATATACCGTTCATTGGATAAAACAGGGGAGGGTAGAGCAGTGGCCCTTGATATATCTAAGGCTTTTGACAGGGTATGGCACGATGGTCTTCTAAGGAAAATTAGATCATATGGAATCACTGGAAGAATTCATAACGTAATTAAATCCTTCTTAAGTAATAGAAAAATCAAAGTTGTCCTCGACGGACGTACATCCAAACAATATGACATAAATGCGGGAGTGCCTCAGGGGTCTATTCTTGGACCTCTATTGTTCCTGATATTCATAAACGACCTCCCTGATAATATTGTTTCGGAGATAGGTATATTTGCCGATGACACCACTCTCTATAACAGATATGAGGGGAAAACAAATGAATACATATCCAAGAAAGTGGCAGAAACACTAGAGGATGACCTCCAATCCGTAGTGGAATGGGGACAAAAATGGTTGGTCTCATTCAATGCTGCTAAGACTAAGCTTGTTTCCTTCAATAACTACAAGAAACCTTCTCTACCACCAATAGCAATGGCCAAGAACACATTGCCTGAAAGTACTTCTTTTAAACTCCTCGGCCTAACGTTTACAGGGAATATGAACTGGAATAGATACATTGAGAGCATTGCCAAGGCTGCTGCAAGGAAGGTTGGATCCATCTACCGTGCTAGAAAACTACTTACGCCTGCCAGTATCCTATACCTCTATAAGGCAACCATTCGCCCATGTATGGAGTACTGTTGTCACATCTGGGCTGGTGCATCTGCTGCTTGTCTCTCGCTCCTGGACAGGGTTCAAAAAAGAGTCGCCAACCTGATAGGTCCTGAACTGTCATCTAGGCTTTAACCTCTGTCCCATCGACGAGATGTTGCATCCCTCTGCCTGTTCTACAAATACTTTAATGGTGAATGCTCTGACGAACTGCAAACACTTGTACCTCCCCGACGTAACTACCCCCGACAAACCTGACAAGCTACTAAGTCTCATCCCTTTACAGTGGAGATCCCTAGGTGCAAGAAAGCCTTTTACTCCAATAGTTTCTTCCCCAGAACTGCGGGTCTTTGGAACTCCCTTCCGGGATTCTGCTTTCCCAACTGCAATGATATGCAGAAGTTCAAGTGTAATGTTAACAAACATCTTTCTACTCTTCTCCCTTCATAATGACCCCGCTAATTAATTCCCTAATAGTAGCCCCCTACTTCAAAGTGGCACTGTGCCTTGTTTGGGGTGAAAATTGAATAAAAAAAAAAAATGTAAGCTATATGTGTTTATAATGAAATAAACAGCCTATATATAGTCTGAAAGTTATTATTTTAGTAAGAGGGGGTTAATTAAGTGGGTTACATGATAAAAATGATCGTAAAAATTAGTAATATATCCAAGAATTATTAAAAATGAGAAAATTTGAGTTATTTGTTTGGTGTGTTCTTAATAAAATAGAAAGCTAAGATGATGTATTAAAGTTATAATTTTAGTAAGAACGGGTCTATAATTAGTGTTAAATCAAGAAAAATGATTATCGAAATTAGTAAAATATCCAAGAATTATGAAAAATGATGACATGTGAGTAATTTTATTAGTATGTTTGTAATTAAATAGACAGCCCAGACAATTTCTCAAATGTATTATTTTAGAAAGAGGTGGGCGATAAAGTTGGATAACTCATGAAACATGATTGTCGAAATAAGTAACATATCCAAGAATTATGAAAAGTTATGAAATGTAAGTTATATTATTTCTGTTTTTATAATGAAATAAACAGCCGAGAAAAAGCCTCAGAGTTATTTCTTTAGAAGGACGGGGTAAATTATATGGGGTTAATCATGAAAAATGACTGTTGAAATTAGTAACATATCCAGGAATTATGAAAAATGATGAAATGTGAGTTATTTGATTGGTGTGTTTGTAATAAAATAACTAGCCAGATGATATCTCTAAGTTATTATTTTAGTAAGAGGAAAAGGGATTATGTGGATTAAATCATGAAAAATGATTGTCAAAATTAGTAACATATCCAAGAATTATGAAATATGATAAAATGTGAGGTATTTGATTAATGTGATTGTAATGAACTTACCAGTCAGACAATCTCACAAAGTAATTATTTTAGCAAAAGGAAATGATATTATGTGGGTTAAATTATAAAAAACGATTGTCGAAATTAGAAACATATCCAAGAATTATGAAAAGTGATTAAATGTAAGTTATTGGATTGATGTGTTTATAATGAAATGATTAGCCCAGATATAGTCTTAAAGTTAATATTTTAGTAAGAGTGGGTCGATTATGTGGGTTACATAATTAAAAATGATTGTTGAAATTAGTAACATATCCAAGAATTATGAAAAATGATAAAATATGAGTTATTTGATTGGTGTGTTTATCATGAAATAACCAGAGACAATGTCTCAAAGTTATTATTTTAGCTAGAGGAAAGGGGATTATGTGGGTTAAATCATGAAAAACATATAAAAAAAATTATGAAAAATGATTAAATGTGAGTTATTTGGATGATGTGTTTGTAATGAAAAACCAGCCAAGACAATGTCTTAAAGTTATTATTTTAGACAGGTGAGCGATAATGTGGGTTAAATTGTCGAAATGTTTAACACTCCAAGAATTATGGGATTCAACGAGATACGTCAGCATATATACTTACAGATTACCAGGAGTCACCCTGGATTCAATGAGATACATGCAAATGTATGCAAGCAGAATACATGGTCACCTGGGATGTAATGAGATAGATGCAAATATATACTAGCAGAATACTTGGCGTTGCCTTGGATTGAATTAGATGGATTGAAATATATACTAACAGAATACCTTACGTTGCCCAGGATTTCATGAGATTGATTGAGATATATACTAGCAAAACACCCAGCGTTGCCCGGGATTGAATGAATTAGGCGAGAATATATATTAGCAAAATACCTGGCATCGCTTGGGATTTGATGAGATAAATGTGTTGTATATTACCTGTCCTTGCATATATATGCTGTAAATTACCTACCCTAGGTAAGATACAATTATTTCATATGTGCAATACCCGTCTTATGTAGGTAAAATATTCTTTTGCTCGAAATAGCAAATGATGCATAAACATACAAAATTCCTCTCTCATAAGAATAACAAATACATTACAAAACCAAATTCAATTTGTTCATTGTGTGTACGGTCCCGAGCAACGCCGGGTACCCCGCTAGTATATATATAAAAGCGTATGTATGCATGTATGTTTGTGTGTCTGCTAAAAACTTTCGACAGACACGACGAAAATTCACAAACTCGATATCATATCGAATCCCCATCCTTCGCTCGAAAAATATCGAAAAATTTGCTAAAAACGTTCATTGTTTCACCCCAAAAACGACAATTTTCGACAGGGAGGGGTTCAACAAAAACGCTTCTCGTGACGACGAGCGGTTCTACGCATGCATCAGACGACGTCATGACCTGATTTAGTTTAAATAGTTGAAAAACTGAACAAATTTCATGTACGTCGCGTCAGGTCAGGCGATTAACGATTGGTTCGTTATCTAAACGTTTTGGGTTCGAATCGTGGTGTGAAATGTCTTTTTTTTTTTTCGATTTATTAAATTTAAATATTGAACCAGTGTTATTTAAGCCATTTTGCACGTAACGTTCGTTTTTCTGATTTTTTTTTACTTCGCTTATCCACCCCCGACCACACACCACAAAAACATCCGGGTACCCACCGATTTTTTTAAATTTTAATATCGAAACAGGCTTATTTAAGCCATTTCCCACGTGTTCGTTGTCTGTTTTCATCGTTCGTTTGCCTTACGTTAGTTTTTTTGTGTTTTTCCCCCGCTTAAGTTTTAACATTGTTTTCTTTTTTTTACTTCGCTTATAACAAAGAAACCTGGTCATTAACGTCGTCGTCGTCATCGTGACACTCGACGACTCCCGGGCGCGCACCTATCAATTTGGTTCTTACTTAAATAAATTCAAACATCTTTCACTAACTCATTCTGGCTAGCCGATTTTATTTTTAAACTTCGCCTCAGGGCTTCGGGTTCGATCCTACCCCCGGTTTCTTTTTTATTTAACACCACACACACCTACAAACACCCGGGCAACGCCGTGTACCCCCGCTTATATATATATATAAAACTTTAATTCCTTCAGCTATAATGCAAACCGAAACCAAAACTAATGAAGAATTATTTATAAAATTATATATAAAAAAGATTACTAAGGTGCCATCAGCTAAAATCGAAACCGAAACCAAGACTTATGAAGTATTCTTGATAAAATTATTAAAAAAAAATAGATTATTGGAGTGCAATCTATAATATAAGTCTCACATGTCTGTTTAAATGTATGTATGTATGTATATATGTATGTATGTATGTCTGCCTAAAACTTTTGAGAGAGGCGACGGACTTTCACTACATCGGTATCATTTTGAAACTCGACCCTTCGGACGGCAAATATCGAAAAATTGGCTTAAAACATTAATTCCCTCACCCTCAACTGGCCACTTTTCTACAAGGAGGGGTAGCAAAGAATCGTTCCTTCATAACAATTTAGCCAAACACTCATGCGCAAAAAATATTCTTCGTTGAATTATTTAAAATATAAAAAAAAACAACATAATTTCGCTCACGCGATATTTTTTTTCGATTTTAAAAGCTTTAATATTAAAACAACTGAGTTATCCTATTTATACGTTCGTTTTTTTCCATCTCGTTCGCTGTTTTTTATTTTTGTTTTTTTTTTCGAGTAAAAAACAGGGTTATTACGTTCGCTATCTTGCTATAATCGAGACCGAAGCAAAAACTTATGAAGAATTCTTGATAAAATTATTTATATATAAAAAAGATGACTTAAGTGCCATCAGCTATAATCGAAACCGAAACAAAAACTAATGAAGAATTCTTGGTAAAATTATTTATAATAAGAAAGGGAAGTACATGAGAATTAAACGACCCGGATGTAAGCGTGACACAGAAAACAACACACACGCTATCGTATTAATTTTATCTGGACAGGAGCTACTAAAAACAGCCTATTCTGCTTTCACAGAGTACAAAATAGACTTCGTGGCTACGTGTGTGGGGGCCCTTTTTCTCTTCCCTGCAACCTCTCTCCCACAGAAGAGATGTTGCGAGCCTGTCTTTGTTTTATCGTTATTTCCATGGCAAGTGGTCGTCCGAGCTCCAATCTCTGGTCTCCCCTCGCCGATATTTCACGAAAAACACCCGTCTAGCTGAAACCCCTGTCATTAATTTTCCGCACTCTTTATCTGTGCCTAAATCAAAACATAGATTCCATGAACAAAGCTTCTTTCTTAGAAGTTCGCGCCTGTGGAACTCTCTTCTGTTTACCTGTTTCCCACCTGACTACAACTTGGATGTGTTCAAGTTCAACATAAACAAATTCCTGATAAACCGCCCCCTTAAGTAAGACACTTTATCAAATCTCCATTACTAACGATTACTCCGATATTATCCCATTGATTACTGTACACGCAATAACACTTATCCCCGAGTGGATTCCGAGCCTTAATAAGTGGTGACTATCATATAAAAAAATAAATAAATAAAAGTTAAATTATGAAAATAATCACGACCAATAAGAAAATGCTGTTTGCTATAATTCAACTAACTATTCGTGGTTCTTTGAAAAAATAATTCGTAATACACATTCCACATTGTTATTACAACAGGTAAACGGGAAAAAGAATATATCTACCTTACTAAATACAATAACCCGGTGAAATAGGTGGCGAACACCATAATACAGGGTGATCCCCCCCCCAAGAAAACGGGCCCCAACTCTAATTAGGCCCCGTTTCTTGGTGTTTTGTCCGAATGAAATGAAACTTTGGTCATAGCTAGTTTATTATATTCAAAACATCACATCAAAACACTAGGGTCTGTGGCCTTTTTTCTCCGTTGAGTGCAAAATGCTCAGAAAAACAATTGAATGTCCTCTGTTTTTTTTTGGGGGGGGGGTCATCCTGTATTAATGAGAGGGTAAGAACTCCACTAGCCTTTTATTAATACCCGACCTTCTAAAAATAAATAAATAAATAAATAAATAAAAGAATAGATCAAAATATAAGAGATTGAAAATGAAATTTTATTTTTTCACAACAAACAAATTATAGTATGAGTTAATGACGAGACAAATTTTTGGGTAGTTTTGTATATTTAGCTATTTTAACCATAAAGTACGTGGAAATCTTACGCTATATATATATATATATATATATATATATATATATATATATGTATAAGGAATGAAAAAATACCAGCGGTGGTTGACGTTATATTTTAAGAAAAATAGAAAAACCGAATGAAATTATTAAAAAATCAACGTTTCGTCCTTATTTCAGAGGACATTTTCAGGATACATTTTTATTTCAATTATCCTGAAAATGTCCTCTGAAATAAGGACGAAACGTTGATTTTTTAATAATTTCATTCGGTTTTTCTATTTTTCTTAAAACATATATATATATATATATATATATATATATATGTATGTATGTATATATATATGTATATATATATATATGTATATATATAAACCCATATCTTATAACTCATAACTTATATATATATATATATATATATATATATATATATATATAACCGGCACCTCTCTCTCTCTCTCTCTCTCTCTCTCTCTCTCTATATATATATATATATATATATATATATATATACTAGACAAGACTACCCGTGACCCGTTTGGTCAGTATGTTATATATATTATATTAATGTGTGAGCGTGACACTTGTGACGTAAAGAAAATAGTTTTTGTGACATAACAGAAACATTTCTATGAAAGTATATTAAAATGAAAAAAGAATATAGATTGATTTCTATGAGTAGTTTTGTTTATAATTGGTCAATTTGGAAAAAAATAAAACTTACAGACATTGAATTATAAGTGGGTTGCTATACTTATAGGTTAATGTGCACTGAACAGATACCATAATACTTAAAGTTACATTCCAATTTTGATATTTCTTTTAATTTAAACGCGAAAAAATTTAAAAAGCAAAACAATTCGGACGCTGAAAACTTACACAGTAAAACAATATGTTTTATTGCCACGTTGATTATTTATTTGAAACGCAATTAAAAAAAAACATATTCTTGGGGTTATTTCTTTATGCTGATAGTGTAAAAGAAAATGTATGAACGTTTTTTAAGAAAGGTGTATTAAAAAAGGAGAATAAATTAAAAAAGAGGAAGGTGGTGGGTAAATTGCGGTTGTAAAATGCTCTTATGGTTGTCAACGGGTTAAAGTAGATTTATTTGTAAGAAAATTGCGTTAAAATAAATTAAACGCAATACAGAAATGAATTATGTAAAAAAAGCCGAAAGTATTAACAATTGTTTATTTGGATAATTTAAACGCGAAAAAAATTGGGACGCTGAAAACGTACACAGTAAAACCATACGTTTTATTGTCGCGTTTATTATTTAGTATATATGAAACAGGTCGATGATTATACGTACTATTTGTAATCACGTTTTGCGTTTGCTCTCCATAAATTTAAGATATTCGCTTTTCTAAGGACGTCTGTTTGTTCGAACGAAACCGGTCCAGCGATTTGTGTTTATTTGTTTACGCTGTTATGGGTTTATGTTTATGTACGCATGCGCAATCAGAAGTCATAAACGGGATGTTGGGTTACAACGCCTATTACAAGGTCATTTGAGTTTTATAATTATATAGATTTTTATACATCATATACATATACATGCACACACACACACACATATATATATAAATATATATATATATACATGTGTGCGTGTGTGTAAGTGTCTATGTGTAATAGTCATCCACAGACGGACTGTTTCGTTGTATCACATCATTTCAAGGCGGCTAGATTAGCACCCATCCCAAGCCAGGAATCGAACCCATAACCATATAGTTGATAGATAGTCGACAGCTCCAAATTCCGGCCCATAGAATCGGCACCCTCAAACAATCTCAAATATCATTTTATTAAAACATTTGATGACTACTTTTAGAGATCTTGATTTGTTTATATATATATAATGTTGACAATAAGTTCTTGTGCGTAGATTTCCTTCAACTAAGGCTTTTAATTGACTGTTGTCAACATCTGATGGCCGGCCACTACGCTACGACCAAGGTCCTCGTCGCCGCCAAACGCTTCGCTGATATCGTTAGTTGTTTCAGCAGATTTTTGACCTAGCTTAAATTGAAATAAGAAAAATGCGCAAATTTGTTTCATCCATCTTTTATTCATCGTTCTGAATAAAAGACAACATTGTTTTAAAACGATTGTAATTTACATGATTAGATAGAGCGAAAAACGTTCTTTAAAATGATATATAAAGTAAAGGCGTTATAATGAAAACGTATTTGAAAATACATAATTTAAAATGAAAATTATAAATTCCACAAGAACCTTTTCGTCAACCTAATGTATATATATATATATATATATATATATATATATATATATATATATATATATATATATAAAAGAATCTGTCCCTCCCCCGAATTAAATAAATTCCGTGCGAATTTTGGAGTTCGACAAGATACTCTTAAAGAAGGTCGGAGGTTACATCGACCGGAGCATTGTGAAAATAACACTCAAGATGAGAATAGTAGCCGAAAGGATTCGAATAATACGTATACATACACGCGCACACACACACACACACACACACACACACATATATATACACACAAAGGAACAGGTAAACCAGAGGTCTTTGTCCGATAAATGCAATCTCATTGGCCTTTGTCCGATAAATGCACTCTCATTGGCTGATAGGAAAGGCACGGTGGATACTAGAAAGCTGATTGACTAACTAAAATTTCAATAGAAGATGAGCATATAAAAACGATAAACAACCACAGAATTCGCGCATAAGCCTGAAGAATCCTAGAGTGGATGAAACGCGGAATATTCAGTGTAGCTTAATCGCCATATATATTTTATAACTTACTAACTATATATATATATATATATATATATATATATATATATATATATATATATATATATATATATATAGGCATTGAAGAGGGAAGACTCATTAAAACGATGTTATTACGAGTGGTCAATAAAAAAGAATAAAAGATAATAATTTTTATTCATATAGACAAATATCACATAGTCGATACACTGAACGTGCTAATGTAGCGACGATTGGTTGGCAAGAACCAAAAGTCCTCGTTAGTCGACGTAAGATAGCTTATGTGTCACTGAAGGTGACTAGTTCTCTATTTGAGAACCAAACGCCTGATTTGGACTTCTGATTCTTTCTAACCAATTGTCCGAAACATTAGCATTTTCAGTGTAGCGACTATTTAATATTACTCTATATAAATAAAAATATAATATACATATCACTAGACATTTTTTTTTGCTAATGAACAGTCATCAGCATGGTTGACCTTTGCGAGAGTCAAACTCGCAACTCCATTGTCGGTAGTCGGGCTTTTTACCACTTGACTATTATGTATAGCAAGCTAGTTAGAATTCAACTAAATTAATTTAATATTCAAAGCGATTAACCCCATACACAATTCAGGTAAGGCTTCGTATCCTAGTAATCACACACCAGACTGTGTAATCGTTGATTCGATTTACATTCGGGAATTAAATAGAGTTCGACAGAAAGTTTTCCGATTTTGAAAATGACACTGAAGATAAGGACAGTAGTCCGTCCGAAGAATCCAAATAATACCGATATATATATATATATATATATATATATATATATATATATATATATATATATATATATAATGTTTTTATTTATTAGATATTTATATCTTTTTTATTCAAATATCTATTAAATTTTTTAATAGTTACAAATAATACGTCCCAAAATAAAGGCCAGGTAACTGCTCTCAAAAAAAGCGCTCAAAGAGCGAAAAGAAAACACCACAGAATAGCTAAAAAATAAATAAATAAATCAACAATCCGATATATATATATATATATATACATATATATATATATATCGGATTGTTGATTTATTTTTATTAATTATTGGGGTAAAAATGTAATATATATATATATATATATATATATATATATATATATATATATATATATATATATATATATATTACATTTTTACCCCAAACAAGGCACATTGCCACTTTGGTGTAGGGGGCTACTACCAGGGGCAGCAACTACTGGGGCACTATGTTGGTATTTGGGCAGCAAGATGTCGGTTCACGTTACACTTGAACTTCTGCATGTCAGTACAGGTGGGGTAGCAGGGACCTGGAATGGAATTCCAGAGTCTAGCGGTTCCGGGGAAGAAACTACTGGAGTAGAAAGATCTTTTACATCTAGGGATCTCTACTGTGTGGGGTGGGATTTAGCTGCCTGTCGGGTTTGTCGAGGGTGTCTACGTCGTGGGGGCACAAGTGTTTGCAGCTCGTCATAAAATTCACCATTAAAATACTTGTAGAACAGGCAGAGGGATGCAACGTTTCGTCGATGGGACAGAGGCTGAAGCTTAGATGACAGTTCAGAACCTATCAGGTTGGCGACTCTCTTTTGAACCTTGTCTAGGAGCGAGAGACTAGCAGCAGATTCACCAGCCCAAATGTGACAGCAATACTCCATACATGGACGAAGGTGGCCTTATAGAGGTACGGAATACTTTCAGGTGTCAGTAGCTTTCTAGCGCGGTAGAGAGAGAGCCTACCTTCTTCACGGCGGCCCTGGTAATGTTTTCAATGTAATTGTTTCAACTCATGTTTCCTGTGAACGTTAAGCAGTTTGAAAGACGTACTCTCAGATAGGGAGTCACTGGCCATTGCTATTGGTGGCAGAGAAGGTTTCTTGTAATTATTGAAGGAAACCAGTTTAATCTTGGTAGCATTGAATGTGACCATCCATTTTGTCCCCATTCCACTACAGATTGGAGGTCATCCTCTAGTGTTTTTGCCGTTTCTTTAGTTTTGTGTACATTTGTTTTCCTGTCATGCCTGTTATAGAGTGTGGTATCATCAGCATATATACCTATCTCAGAGGCAGTTTTGTCGGGGAGGTCATTAATAAATATTAGGAACAATAGAGGTCCAAGGATAGACCCCTGATGCACTCCCGCATTTATATCATATTGATTAGATGTACGACCGTCGAAGACAACCTGGATCTTTCTCTTATCTAAGAAGGATTTAATTATGTTCAGTATTCTACCAATGATACCGTATGATCTAATTCTCTTGAGGAGACCCTCATACTATACCCTGTCAAAAGCCTTAGATATATCTAGAGCTACCGCTCTGCCCTCCCCCGCTTTGTCCAGTGAATGGTATATAAGTTCAGAGATTACAGTGAGGATGTCTACTGTGGAACGGGCTTGTGTAAATCCATATTGTTTGTCAGTCAGAAGTTTAGCATCTGTAAGGTGACGGATTAGAGCATGGTTAATTATGGTCTCAAATATTTTGGCGAAAAGTGGGAGGAGGCTAATGGGGCGACAATTTGATGGGTCAGTTCTTTCGCCAGAATTCTTGAATACTGGTAGAACAGAAGCAGTTTTCCAACAGCCCGGAAAACATGATTCATTAAGGACTTTGTTGTAGAGTTTGGAGAGAAATGGAGCTACTTCGGCTGAGCACTTTTTTAATAGTACAGCTGGGATGAGATCAGGTCCACATGCTTTTGAAGTGTCAAGATTTTTTATGATAGCATGCACCTGAGCAGGGATTATTTTTAGATCGTCTAGCGTGGCGTCTGTCATCAAAGGAAAGTCAGGTAGGGGTGGTTGTAGGGGTCCAGTGTGGAGTTTCAGGCAAACCGGCTGTCAAGCATATTAGCCTTGTGGGTTGCTGAGCAAACAACCTCGTGATTGTTGGTTCGTGGGGGAATTGTTGATTGCCCATTATTTACTACACTGTTGTAGATTTTCCAGAAGTCACGAGTTCCTAATTTTTGTATTTCGATGCGTTTTAGGGTGGTTTCAGTGAATTCTCTCTGAGCTGTCGCTATTTCTTTCTTAACGTTACTTCTAGCTTCTATATACTTCTGTCTGTTTGAACTGGACTTATATCGTTAAATCTGCTGTATGCATGCTGCCTTTGAGCAATGGCAGTTGCTCAAGTAGAAGTAAACCATTGGGGAGAGTGGGGCTTGCTATAAAATTTCCGCATGGGAACATGTGCTTCAATTGCAGTTTTGAACCATTCAGTGGTCTCATTTGCGCACTGTTCAGCAGGAAGAGAAAAAATATTTCCCCATGGGACATCGCTGATAAGATCTCTGATGGCTTCCCAGTCAGCCTTTTTATAATATCTCGTTGTTTTGAGCACTTGCTCTTTAGTTTTGGCTCTAGAGTTTAGAGCGATTTCGACCATTATCACTGATCAGAGTTCCCGAATGGGCTGTCAGTATTTGTTATAAAATCCTCGGAAACTATGGTCAGAAACTGATCTAGAAGTGATACGTGTTGTTCTTGCTGGTCAGGGAAACGGGTTGGAAACGTAACTACTTGTGATAGGGAGTGAGATATAGCGAAGTTATGTGTTGAGCTGCCCGCTGCATCTGTGTGAGTAGAGAATCCAAACCAGTTTTTGTGGCGAACGTTAAAGTCACCAAATACATGTACGTATGCGCTAGTGTCGAGGGAGAGTGCTGTGTCTATGCTGTCAGAGACTTTGTTTATTATGGAGCAGTCCTGGGTCGAGGGTGAGCGGTAGAGAAAATGAAAGTAGCTTATGTTATGTTGTATGTTTAGTTTAAAGCACATAAAGGCTTGGTCGTCCGTTTCTAGGTTTGTTTCTCTAGTCAGGGGGAGGGTGTTACGAATGTAGACTCCAAGCCGTGCATATGTCTGTCAAGAGTCCTTACGACAGAGTGGGAGATAGCCAGGTATGTTAAAGTAGTTAGTTGACTTAGTGCTTAGATATCCGGGGTATTTGTTAGGAGAAATGCTTCAACATCAGCTAAATTAGTTCTAAGCCCACGGATGTTAGTGAATGCAAGCCTCAAGGGAGGAAGCAAGTTGGATTTGTTTGTCCCTAGGCCTGGTTTTAGATTATTTTTTTTATTGTACTGTCATCAAGTTTTTAGAGAGTTTCAGTTAGGTAAGGGGGAGCTGAACAAGAGGTTATGCAGGGTATCAGACATGCAACACAAGTAGACCATTGGTTGACCTTTCTTCAACTAGGACTGTGGCCTCAAGAAAGCCCATCGGGGATGATTTCAGGGTCCCTTTCCATGCGCGACATGGCACTACAAACATCCCGATATTATACAAATGTTGATGACGCAGCCGCTCTACGCGCTACCAAAGAGTTAGGGCACCTGTACTACCAGTCGGAAACAGCATCCAGGAACTGTCAATCCGGTACCCTCAGCCCATCAGAAGAAGGTCACCCCAATCTAATTGCACAGGCATGTGTGGTACTCAAGCACTCCCAAGTGCCCAGTTTTGAGGGGTGAGATGTGTCGGGAGTGGAGAAACGGCATTCATTGCCCTAGACAAGAAACAAGATCTACCACTAAGTCTTTTGTCGATTCACTGTGATAGTGTCTGCGCCTGACTCTGGCAAAGAAGGACTATGGAAGCCGGACGATAGACAGAGCTTATCTACTCCTTAAGCAATTTAGGTTTGCAGACCGGTAATTTGCTTGAGTCACCAGCTCTAGGAAGGTTGTCATCCAAGACTGGAGAGGCCTCCCTCCCTTTTGGTTTAGTTTCAGAGTTTTTCTTCTCCTAGACGGGTGATCTTGGAAGATCTACTGGGTCCCTCAGCCCTGGGAGGGTTTGCTCCGCGCCTGGGTCCTAATCTAGGTATTTCTGCGACCCCGCGTGGTTAGTTAATGTTACAGGGTTAGTTTGTAGAGGTTATATATCTAATGAATAGTTAGAAAGGCGTTAGTGCGGATTAAGACTTTTATCTTAGATTTTTACATTTTTTAAAACTTTATGTTAGTTTAGGTACAGGATAACGTTATAGTTTGAGTAGGTATTAGGAATTGAGCTAAGAATTTTGCCCAGTCACTGTATATTTAGATTTAGGAGGGTTAAGATGTAGGTGCAGTACAGTAAGGGTATAACTGTAGGTACATTTTAAGTTATGGCGTATTCTGTATGTATTGATAAATATAGTATGTATAGATAAATAGATATTTGGGCAAGTTTTCAGTAGATGCAAATAGATAGAATTTGTGTAAGTGTTTCTAATCTTGAAGGGAGATAATTTCAGTTTTCATTTTAGAGTCATCGAGCGTTTTGTATAACAGGGAGTATCGGATTTGGTTTAGTATTGTTCGTTGCAAAACCATCTAGGAAGAGGCATTGTCATGTAATGAAGATCGCTTTGCATGCGAGTGCATACTTTGGCTGGTAAGTACCAAACTGGATAGGAATTAAGTCTAATGAATGGCAGAGGTATAAATGTATAGATGTTTAGGGATGACTGTTAGGCGGTTAGCATGTGAAAGTTAGGAGCTGGAGGCTAAGGATTTCACTACCAAGGCGCGTGTAATGTAGGGGTTTAGTGACAGCTAGAGGGGTGCATATTGTTAGCTTTCAAGGGTCGGAGTTATTAACTTACAGAATACAGTAAAGTTTCATTAGGGTTTAGGGTTTCAAGTATTGTTTTAGCTTGAGAGAAAGGAATAAAATTTTCCCTTCTTTTCCCATGCATGCAGGTTAGACATAGGCAGTCGTCTTGGAGGTAAAGAGAAACGATTATTTCGTCGTGATTCGGAATTCATATTTATAGGCAGTCATTAAGGTTGGGGACAAAACATTGTATCTATTCAGAAAAAAGTCCTAGTGACGCAGCTAATATCACTGTAGATTTCAGTTACAATTATAGTAACAGTTATTTATAAGCTATATCCAGAGGTTTGGTAGAGATACCAACGAGGCCTCTTTATTAATACAAGCGAGCATATGGCAGTTGTAGATATTAAGTATAATACTTAAATAAAGTTCTTCTGACTTCTACGGTAGGAAAAATAAATCCACGTTTGTGCTAATTTCGGAAAATTTATCCTGCCTAAGGTATTTTATCTCTAGTCTTAGTACAGAGCATGGAATTAATCATTTAAGCTGGGAGAGAACGTGGTTGGTGTTTTGCTGGGGGTGGATTTAAAACTAAGCAAAGAAAACAAAAAGAGAAATGCATATATAAATCATTAAAATACACATAATTACAAATTAAAAAATGAAATAACAAATTTAAAAGAGAAGAAATAAGAAAGTATTTTTAGGACTAGGATGATTTAGGATAACACTTAACTTGCTATATATATATATATATATATACATATCTCTCTCTCTCTCTCTCTCTCTCTCTCTCTCTCTCTCTATATATATATATATATATATATATATATATATAATTGGCAATATCATGCTTAACAAAATTAAAAAGTAAATTATTATTATGTATTAATCTATCGGACATCTTTGAAAGTTTTCGATATTTAATTTTAGACTCTTTTTGCCTGGTCCTAATTTCCCTAAACTACTAGATTACAGGCATAAGTAAAAGTAAAACGTGGGTTAATATTGTAATTTGAAATTCAGTTTTGTCAAACTAATCAAAGAAAAAGTAAATACGGTTCGGTAAAGCTTCTATCTCCGAACATCTGTTTTATAGTGCAGCTCACCGAACTATTCTCCCAATGTGCCAAGATTACAATTTTAAATTCGTTTTAATATACATAGGTATTTTGTATTTTTCTTCTTTTCTTTATTTTAGAGTTGAAAGTAAGCCAGACTTAAGAAAGAAACGTGGGCCGTGAAGAGTAATTTCATATGTATTTTTCAGAGCCGAGAGAAACGTTGGCGACGAAAGTGTGTTTTTTTTAAAACTCTTTTTTCACTCCAAACAAGGCATATTGCCACTTGGAATGTAAAAGGGTACTAACAGGGGACTGTGTGGAGTTGAGCAGTGAGATGTCTATTTGTTTTACATTTCAGCTTCTGTAGCTTAGTGCAGTCAGGGAAGCAGGAAACAGGGAGGGAATTCCAAAGTCTAGCAGCCCGAGAGAAGAAATTATTAGAGTAGAAATTATTTCCGGCATATAAGGACCTCAACAGTGAAGATGTAAGATTTTGCTGATTGTCGGGTTAGTCGGGAGTATGCACGTCGAGGGGACACAAGTGTCACGAGTTCATCAGATCACATTCGAGTAAAGTACTTATAAAACAGATACAGAGATAGAACACTGTGGCGATGGGACAAGGGTTTGATATTCTCGATATTTGAGACTCTTTTTGGACACTAAGAGAGAGAGAGAGAGAGAAAGAAAGAAAGAGAGAGAAAAAGAAAGAAAGAGATAAAGAAAGAGAGAGAGAGAAAGAGAGAGAGAAAGAAAGAAAGAAATAAAGAGAGAGAAAAAGAAAGAAAGAGAGAGATAAAGAAAGAGAGAGAAAGAGAGAGAGAGAGAGAGAGAGAGAGAGAGAGAGAGAGAGAGAGAGTGTACTGGTAGATGCAGCAATCCAGATGTGGAAACAATACACTATGCATGGGAGCATCTGACTTTGTCAATATATAGGCTACTTTAAGGTGTAAGTAATATTCTAGCACAATAGAGGAAGCTAACATTTTCTGCAGCAGTCTTGGCAATGTCCTCAATGTATTTGTTATGGTTTATTTATGCACGTAAAAAGAAGCTAACTGCAAGAACAAATTGTGACTAAGCAATTTGTTTATTTTTGAATTATTACAAAATGAACTGCACTTATGGCTTAATTAATGTGCTGATCGTATTTAACGTATGCATATATAATTTTAACGCATCCCAAACCAAGCTTTTATTTTTCACCATAAACGCTCTGATTCCCACTTGGCCACCATTGATATGAATGGCTCTCATCTGAAAGAGGCTCTCGTTTTTAACAAACTTCTGGGTCTGACCTTTACTCCTGGCGTGAAATGAAAGACTTACATTAAATCTGTTACCAAGGTTGCCGGAAAGATGGTTGCATCATTTTATTGCTCCAGAACGTATCCTGGTGGAATCCTCTGGCTGTATAAGAGCCAAATACACTTTAAAATATAGTAACTGTTGCCATATCTGAAAAAGAATACAAAAATAGACTCAACTGCTTAAACAACAAAAAAACACAACAACAAATAAGCAAGCAGATAAATGATAAGTGGTGACTCATGTAATATATATATATATATATATGTACGTATATATATGTATGTAATGCTCATTAGAATTATATATATATGTATGTATGTATGTATATATATAATACTAAAGGAGCTTTTGAGTATTATCTCATATATAGAATAAGTTAAATATTATTAAATAGCATAAGGTTATGGATATGGGCTTAGATGTAAGTATATATAGAATAAATTAAATATTATTAAATAGCATACGGTTATTGATATACTGATTTAAAACGTTTTTTTTTTCAGTAAGGTATTTTCATTACTTTATTAACTTATTTAGCATTGAACTATTACCGTAAGGACCATAAAATAAAGATAAAACGTTCCATCAATAATATTATAATTAATTTCACAATTAGCTAATAAACATTAGTATATTCTAAACTTTATGTCAATCCTCTTTCTAAGGGAAATATAGATACGTATAAAATTAATAATAATTAGAACCTCATGGGCAGTACATATAACTTGTGTTGACAGAACAAATACGATTTAAATTGACAATGAGGTTTGAGATTAAACTAGGAAAAATCAGGAAAAAAAGAATTATTCCATTTACGTATTTGGCCCATCTTTTTATTTTTAGTTTATTTTGGTTTTTGTTCTTATATCTATATTATTCTTGTTCATCCTCCTTTCTTCCCCCCCCCGAACCAAAGTCCCTATATCTTGTACACGACCTGACCTCAATTAAGCGACCGGTCAAACTTTATGATTCTTAGATTCTACTTGAAGAGATATCTATTTATATAGATGTATGTTTATGTGTGTATATATATATGTATGTGTGTGTTTATATATATATGTGTGTATATTTATATATATATATCTGTGTGTGTATGTGTATTTGTATGTATATTATATATGTATATTGTGTGTATGTGTGAGTTTGTATATGAATGTTCATGTGTATATTAGGATGAATATGCACATATGTCTCACCCCACCTCCTACCACTTACCATTGCCTACTCTCCCTAACACTTCGCCCCACTAAAAATAATATAAACTTCGAATGAAAAGGTTTCCACAAGACTTTGAATTATTTTCGGCTGGACCCCAAACAAATTTAAACAAGCACTTGCACGATTCGGATATATACACAGCTATGCGGATTACCCAGTATATAGCTTGGAAATTATTACCAAACGGATGTAAAGAACGTATAATATGGATTTTACCAAGCAAGTTGGATCAACAAAAACATTCATATCCTTTTTCTACAAATACTCCTGATACAGGACTTCTGATAAATGTATTATTTTCACTTTGACTTTCCATGTCTCACTGACTTTAGCAAATAGGGTGCATACCTTTATAACTATTTGCTAATATTTTCTCTCCTCTGATGAGATGGTAGACATCGAAACCCTATAGGTTAAGGAGATTAATTTTCTAAAGCATTCTTTGTCTTGCTTAGAATAATAAAAATTCTTTGATATGAAACTCAACCACTTCATTTCATTTCAATGAGAGTTTTTTGAAATTCATTGATTTACAATTTTAATATATATATATATATATGAACTCTATCTAACTACTTTGTCAATGTTAAGTTTAAAGACTTGAAATTTGATATATAGAGGATTTCGATGTACGAAACAAATTCGATTTGTTTTTAGTCGGTAAAAATAGCTGCTAAGGGGTCAAAATAAAAAAAATGGAACTTGGGAAGCGTGTCGACTAAACGTGTTATTTATGTGCAGCACAAATATACGATGTGCCTTCAATAAGTTTCCAAGCTTGTTTTGAAGAGGCATTTGAAATTATCGTAGACTCTTGAAAATTCAGTATACATGTTATAAAATGCTGACCAATTTTTATGATTTTAGGTTCAAATGAACAGCTATAGCAGAGATTGTGATACACCCTACTAAAGCCTGATTGTCACAGCTGGCGAATTTCCAAAATGTAATATGGACGTGAGGACAGTTTAGAAAAACAACATGCAATAAAACTGTGTTCTAAACTTTGAAAAAATGCCACAGAATCGTATGGAACGCTTCAGACTGCTTTTGGACAATCTTGCATGAATCTAACATAAGTTTTTAAGTGGCATAAGAGATTCAAGGAAGGCAAGGAGTCTGTTAGAGATGATGAGAGTGTACGAGGAGTAAGGAATCGGAACACTAGAGTTGATGGGTCAAATAAAGAATTTCATAGATAAGAACTGTCGTTCTGTTTATAGAGGCAATAAGTGCACAGTTTGATGTTAGTGTGGGAACTGTACACATCCTTATTTGCGAGGAACAGAATATGCGACAACTCCATCCTTGTCACAGACTATTTGACCAACATGGGCATAAAGACAGTTTTTAACTCGTCCTATAGTCCAGACCTTGCTCCCCGTGACTTTTGGTTATTCCCTAAGCTTAAGGAAAACCTTAGAGACTGTCGTTATGAGAAAATTGAGGAGACTAAAGAGGCTAAGACGAGGGTTATTGATAAACTCACAAATGAGGACTTCCATGGGGGCCTTCCAGAACTTGTTGGAACGACACAATAAGTATATTGCAGCCGGAGGAGATCACTTTGAAGGGGGCTATAGAGTTTCATGTGTTTTCTATCAGAAAAGGTGCTCATACTAAAAAATTCAGGAAATTTATTGAAGACACCTTGTATTATGCTGTATTATTGATTTAAAAAACAGTAACCCGTTTTGATCGTGATATAGGAGTGATAAAAAGGTCACATTTATTCATTTGGATTTGCAATGATTTTCATCTGACGTAAAAAGAATTGAATTTTTTCGCTTATTACCACCATAGAAATTTCTTAAATCTCATGAATGAATATATTTATTTACGATATTCATTGGTGGAATTGATATTTGTTATTATTATTATTATTATTATTATTATTATTATTATTATTATTATTATTGGCTCACATGGAGCTTTCACACAAGTCAACAAACGATCGATTTGGAGACCTGTGGTGTTCTCTGAAAGCGGAGTGACAACAAGTCTCCCAAGACGTCCAGCTCTCTCCACTTCCTTCGATAGAATTTGCAAATGAATCTACGTCATCGCAACAGCCTTATACGATTGATTTCTCGCTGGTAGTGGCCATTGGTTTGTACTGGAATTTGAGTGGCACTAAGCCTCCCCACGATCCCAGTTCTCTTCGCACTTGTCCAGCGGAGGTCTGGCCAGTTTCTCGATTTATATGTCCTTTTCGCATCCATGTCCAGGTGTTTTCGTTATTCTCATCTTTTGTCATTCTTATGAATCTTCCGTGGAGTTGTTTCTCTTCCCATTTCTCTTTTCTCGTTTTGTCATTTGTCTCTCTGTTTTGTTGTTTTTTTCGGTGTCTCTCGCTGCCACAATTATCCTTTCAGTGTTTTGTATTATGTATTTTTCTAGTTATTTTTTCGTATCCTTCACACAGTCTTCTATACAGATCAGTCCTATCCCGCCGTGTTTCCTTTTCACGTAGTCTGGCAGTATCGTCCTTTGGGTGTAGTGCATTATGCATGGTCATGAGTTTCCTGGTTTTCTGGTCGAGTTGTCTAAGTTCTTCTTTTGTCCGCCCTATAAACGGTCCAGAGTATCTTACTAGTGATACTGCCCATGTATTTATACCTTTTATTAGGTTTCTGCTATATAATTTCGTTTCCAGGAGTTTTCTTGTTCTCCTGAGGTATTCCTTTCCAATTTTCTCTTTCATTTCTGTTGTTCTGATGGTGTCCGCTTCCAGAATTCCCAAGTATTTATAGTTGTCTTGTTCTCCTAGTGCCCTCATTTTTGTTTGGTTGGGTAGTTTTATGCCTTCTGTCGTTTCCAGTTTTCCCTTTCTTATAACTAGTTGTGCACACTTTTCCATTCCAAATTCCATTTGGATATCTTGGCTGAAGATTCTGGTAGTGTTGATTAGTGTCTCTAGCTCCTTTTCGGTCCTTGCAAAAAGTTTCAGATCGTCCATGTACATCAGGTGGTTCATTTTTTCATCTGTTTTAGAGAACTTATATCCGGCTTGGCACTTTCTCAGAATACGGTTCAATTATTATTATTATTATTATTATTATTATTATTATTATTATTATTATTATTATTATTATTATTATTATTTATAATAATAATAATAGGCACAACTGCTTAAACACGAAAAAACAACAACAACAAAAACAACAACAAATAAAAACAAGCAGATAAACAACACATTAAAATCGATTTCATCGATTACACGTTTTATTATTTCAGTAACCACCGGGGTCACTGTTTATTTTTATAAGATAACATATATTATTATCCAATCGTACGTTTGCTAAATAAAGTTATTTGACTAGTAATTTATTACAATTAATGTAGTTAAGGAAGTTTAATTGTAAAATTGTTGGTAGTTCTATAATTAAGAGTAATATTATTATTAATTATAATAATAATATTAATAATAATAATAATAATAATAATAGTAGTAGTAGTAGTAGTAATTATATTATCGTAGTTGAGATGCGTGTGTTTCTGCATTACAATTTAAAAGGTGGCGTAGAAAAATGTAAATTACCATTATTATTATTATTATTGTTGTTATTATTACCATTATTATTATTATTATTATTATTATTTATTATTATTATTGTTGTTGTTGTTATTATTATTATTATTATTATTATTATTATTATTATTATTATTATTATTATTATTATGTGAAGTAGTATTATCTCATATACGTATCAATTTTCGCTTTTTACATGTTACGGAAATCGATAGAGCATATAAATAAGTTTCAATAAAGGTCACATTTTTCACAAAATATAAAGACAAAATTGCTATTTTCATACACTGGGATTACTACAGACAACGGTTAGGTCTATAAAATAACTAAAATATATTAAAACGTAAAGAAACGAAGCAGATATTAGTAAAAAAAAGGTGTAAATATTTAAATAATATTTTAAAGCATTTTAATTATTTAAACCCATTTGCTGATTTTCTATTTCAGACGGAAAAATTAATGATATTTTCCAAACTGTTGGAATGCATTTCACATTTGCGTATCGATTGAACAGCTTTGTAAGAATGGGGGCTAATGCAGCTTTTTAAGTACTGGAATATTGTTATGACCAGATGCTTCGTTGGCATCAAGGTTCTTGATGATTGGGACAACATTATGAATAGATATGTGAATGTTGCTCAGATTATTTTCGGTCTTGGAATCAAATTCGCGAGATAGGTGGTGTTCTCTGAAAGCTGAGTGACAACAAGTCTCCCAAGACGTCCAGCTCTCTCCACTTCCTTCGAAAGAATTTACAAATAAATCTACGTCATCGCAACAGCCTCATACGATTGATTTCTCGCTGGTAGTGGCCATTGGTTTGTACTGGAATTTGAGTGGCACTAAGCCTCTCCACGATCCCAGTTCTCTTCGCACTTGTCCAGCGGAGGTCTGGCCAGCGCTCTCTCCTCGGTCTTTCGATCATCCTTGACCCTTCTCGGCTCTTTGGTATCTCTTTTCTATTGGGGGGGTGCGGTGATGAGACAATGAGGGGGATACATGATGGTGGTGTCATACTTGTTGATATGCAGCTTCGGCATTCTTCATTCCCTGTAACGCTTCTTTGTTATATTGTCTTGTATTATTCCCCACATTCTAGGGTTTTCATTAATATTTCATAGCATAGGGCTGAGTTCGATGCAAAGTTCTTGGCCGAAAGTTTGGCTTTGTTAAATGCTGACGAAATCATTCCAAGCCCGTTGATGATGGTCAGGATAGAAGATGCACATATGTTCAGGATCTTGATTGTTATTCGTCAAAACTCATGAGAATCTCTGTTCTTCTTTGGATTTGATGGACTGAGCATATGACTCTCTTGCATTTTCTACAATCTTTTTATAGTGATTGCTGGCAGTTTTAAAGGCGACTTTAGTTTCAAACCATCTATCGTGTTTACTGCAGTCGAAATAGTGATTTCTACGCGCAATGGGAGCAGCAAAGTCAGGGATGTAACATGGCTGGGTGTTCAGTTTCAGTTATAATTTCTGGGAGAGGATGTAGCTGTCTATGCCGATGATATACCAATCAGTTCAGTCGGATGCATTCTTTTTAAACATGAAGTGTAGAGGTAGTTCCGATATAGACATTCGGAAACTGCCTCAGTCAGCCATGGAGTATTAATACACTGTTCGCTTGAGAGGGATATTAAGAATTTTTTTTTATACTTTGTTTTTATTTTTATTGAGACAACCAAGCGGATACAGAACTGAAGATGAACACAGTTCAGGGCATGTTGTTAGAAATTGGCTGCCAACATCGTGTATCTGAATGGGTTCGTTAACAATTTGTGTTGGGTCATGAGGAAGGGAGGAACCATCACAAACCCCCTATACGCCACACATGCACAGCCACGGATCTATAGAGTGGTTTTAGGTGCAACGAACTATAAATCGACAAATCTATTTTCTTTAATTGCAAATTTGACAACTATAAGATTTTGAGTTCAGCTTAGTTATGCTAATCATGATGAAAAGATTGACGTCCGAGCAGCGTTTTACAATTGTGCAAATTTATTTTATTTATGTTTGATAGATGAATAATTTTATTAAATGGATATGTTATTTGTCCACCTCGTTTGTGTGGTTTAACCCCATTAAATTATTTTCTTTGGCGATATATAAAGTCCCATGTCTACACTGATAAACCAGACACAATAAAAACGTAGAAGACAACACTCAATGCGTTATTGCCAAAACGTGTCTAAATTTAATCCACAGAGTTTGTGAAAATTGGACCTCTAAATTACGTCATATACGCGCGAGCCACGAGGGCCACATGTGCGAAAATGCATATGAATTATAAATGTCAAAAATTAATCTTTGGAATAAACCGCATGTTTGTATGATAAAAATATTTTTGTAATTATTTTTATTTAAAGTTCCCCGCCTCTAAAAAACACCATATATATGTACATAGATATATATGTACACACACACACACACACACACACACACACACACACACACACACACACACACACATATATATATATATATATATATATATATATAGAGAGAGAGAGAGAGAGAGGGAGAGAGATTAAAGAAGAATTACAATTAAGTTTGCAAAGATAATCCAAATTAGCAAACTTAAAATATCTTATAAATATTAAAGACTTATTATTTATAAAGTGATGCAAAAGCTTAATAAAACCAAATAGGAAATAGAACTTATAATAAGAACAGAGAATTAATGAAACAGATAAAAATACTTTAAGAAATCTTAAAACATATTTAATTTTCAAAAAGGAAATACAAATTAAGTGGATGGTCCTTAATTCTCAGAGTTTTGAAAGAAATACTTTCCTTCTCATCAGAAGGTAAGAATTAGCAAAATGCGGAATTGGATTTTGCTTGCAAAATATTTCATGAAACTACAAGTACGACATAGATTTTACTTGGTAAAAGTTAAAAATAGTGAAGCAGAGGAAATAGAGCTAAAAAAAAGAAAAATGATTTAACGTGAATGGATGGTCAGGTGAAGAGTAGAATATCCAATAACGGTAAAATCCAAAAAAAGTTGGTTAAAGTTCGATATCCAGAAGTTAAAATCCAAAGGAATAGCGTTACTGGAAGATATTTCGATGTCATCCAAGAGGCAGAATTCCGTGAAATAATTCACAAATAGGTACAAGGAATATATATATGAAGGGAGATTAGTAGCAAGATGTCTGGTCACATTACACTTGAACATCTGCATATCAGTACAGTTTGGAAAGCAGAATCCCGGAAGGGAGTTCCAAAGGCTAGCAGTTCTGGAGAAGAAACTATTGGGGTAAAAAGCTTTCTTACACATAGGGATCTCGACTGCGAAGGGGTGGAATTTAATTGCTTATCGAGTTTGTCGGGGGGTATTCACGTCGGGATGAGGTACCAGTGTTTGTAGTTTGTTAGAGCATTCACCATTAAAGTACTTGTAGAACAGGCAGAGGGATGCAACATTTCGTCAATGGGACAGAGGCTGAAGTCTAGATGACTGTTGAGGACCTATCAGGTTGGCGACTCTCTTTTTAACCCTATCCAGGAGTGAGAGACAAGTAGCAGATGCACCAGCCCAAATGTGAAAAAAGTACCCTATACATCGGCAAATGGTGGCCTTATAGAGGCACAGAATACTTTCAGTCGTAAGTAGTTTTCTAGCACGGTAGAAATAGCCCACCTTTTTCGCAGCAGCCTTTGCAATGCTCTCAATGTATCTATTCCAGTTCATGTTCCCTGTAAATATTAGGCTTAGGAGTTTAAAGGAAGTATTTTCGCGTAATGTGTTCTTGGCCATTGCTATTGGCTGTAGAGAAGGTTTCTTGTAATTAATGAAGGAAACAAGCTTAGTTTTGGCAGCATTCAATGTGACCATCCATTTTTGTCCCCATTCCACTACAGATTGGAGGTCATCCTCTAGTGTTTCTGCCATTTCCTTAGATATGTGTTCATTTGTTTTCCCCCTGTGCCTGTTATAGAGAGTGGTGTCATCAGCAAATATAACCTTCTCAGAAACAATTTTATCAGGGAGGTCATTTATGAATATTAAGAATAATAAAGATTCAAGGATAGACCCCCTGAGGTATTCTCGCATTTATATAATACTAGCAAAGATACCCGTGCTTCGCACGGAGCTTTGTTGCGCACTCGGGTACCAAAATCTGTGGGCACCTTTCCAGTAAGTTGATGTTGTAAGAGCAACGATTGCATAAGGTGATTAACATTTTAACTACCTCTTGTAGTGACTGAAATTCAATCAGGAACTTCACAAAACATTTTCATCAAAAAGGAAGGTTACTTGATGTTACATAGTAAATTTTTCATTGAAGTCATTTTCAACTCTTGCTTAAATTTTATCTTGCACATTCAATACTAAAAACTTACCACAATCAGATCATGTCAGTTTTTCCTCATATCCATTTCTCAAACTTTTCACTAAAGAGCCTCAGGGTAAACTACATTTCTGCTGCTTTGATTTGGAGCCAGAATGTAGAGTTTTTCTGAACTTCCTGTCCGGCTGATGGAGACGTAGAACATACCGTGACTGAAGCAGTCTGATGTCAAGTCTACGCCAATGGTGTTAAATGTCTGACCTTGACTTTTGTTTATGCTCATTGCAAAACACACCTTCACAGGAAATTGGAGTCTCCGGAATTTAAATGGAAGTACTGAGTCCGATGGAACTAAGGGGATCCTTGGCAGTAGAACGGTTTCGCCTTTGTAGGGACCACAGGAAATGGTGGCCTCAAATACATTGGTGTGCAATCTGGTGATAACACATCTGGTTCCGTTTGTTGTTTTTGGCGGTTCCAAGGATCGAAGAATCATGATTGGCGATCCAATTTTGAGATTTAAAATGTGTGGAGGCATTCCAGATATCTCCAAAGAGTTTAAAAACTCCACAGGGTAGTGAACAGCTTCATATTCATTAGTAGCCGAATCAACTGACTTGTATTGCTTTGTGTCTCCTGGAAATTCATCCATTATTGAATTGTTCAAATGATTCACATTGCTGTTTAATGGCGAAATAATAGCCCTCTCAGCAAGCCAATCCGGTGATTTTCCATTGTTTTGCAGGTCTGGGTACACTTTGTCTTTCAGTTACTTCTGATTACCGACACATTTACCAAGCGCAGTTGGAATCTTAATTGTGTCAGGTGAAGAAGTGATAGGAAACTGACCATTACCGATTTGGAGAAGCAATTTTGAGAAGTCTGCTGCAGCTGTGTTATCAGAGATATAGGCTCTCATATTAGTAGTCAGTCTCTTCACTATAACGTGCCTCCAGAGATAGGATTGTTTCAAACTTGCATTGACAATGTTAGCCCTTGTGCCATTTTTAACCACTGGGAGGATTTGACGGAAATCACCGCAAAATAAGGTTGGAATGCCACCCATGGGATTCTTGTTTCCTGTGATGTCTTGCAGTGTTCGGTCAATTGCTTCATAAGCACTCTTGTGCGTCATTGGGGCTTCGTCTACAATGATTGCAGAGGTGTCTCTAATTACATTTGCCAAGGCTGAGTTACCAGTAATTTTGCAAACTGGCTGATCCATTCGATGAGTATCCAAGGGTACTTTAAAAGTGCTGTGAAGAGTGCGGCCACCTTGTAGTAGAGTAGCAGCAATGCCACTGAATGCTGTTGCAAGCACAATCTTTCTCATGGATCTAATCTTTGCAAGGATCAAATTGATTACAAAAGTCTTGCCCGTACCACCTGGAGCATCAAGAAACATCATGTTTTTGTTCATTTCACCTTGTGCTTCCAACATTGCCATGAATGAATTGTAAACTTCTCTTTGAGAATCGGTCAGTTTTTCTTGCATATTTTCTGCTTGTAGGGAAGTTCTTCAAGATTATAAGTAACTTCACGTTGATACTCTCTCGCGAGTCTTTCATCTCTCCCTTGCATTGGTGCAGGTAATCCATAGCTTGCCAATGGTTGACCGCACATAAGGAGAACTTTTTCTTCAATTAGACAAAGAGTTTTATTGTAGATGTCCTCATTAAAATCTGCTTCTGGATTGTTAACTTCTTGCCTGTATCTGTGAAGAATGTCTTCAGATATTACATCACGAAAAGCCATCCAGATCTCAAGAGGATTTCTTGGCTCACAGGCTGTTAAAATTATCACAAATAGGCTTCGCAAATTTGAAGGTGATTGAGTGGCACTTGCCTCTCCTACTGCTTGATGCAAGTGATGGTCATTTTCTAGAAGGCCTCGAGCAAGGCACGCTGCTCTGTATGTTTCAAACACCTGACCATTGTATGCTCGCAAATTTTGAAATGAAGTTGGACCAGCAACCTCATTGAGCAACAGGCGTAAGAAATAACACTCCCCTGCTTTTGGACTAATCGTGTAGATTCTCCCAATGCATGGTGCCTTCCATATATCATCATTTTCAGTACCTTCAACTTGTACCCCACGCATTCTTCTCATCCATTTCTTTGTCGATTTGTTCCAAGTGTAAAGGGACTTCTACGTATTTGAGACCCCTTGCAAAGTCATCCTCATGGCAGAGTTGAAAAAATGCTGTCAAAGTTGTGGCAGGCGGTGGACCTTGGGCTCGTTCCAGAGCAGTATCAGCTGAGAACATGACACGCTTCCCATTTTCAAGATGAACAGAAAGTTGTACAATTGGGGGGAAATGTTCATGGATGGGATGTTCCAATATCCTCCAGGCTGCCTCTGAACTGCCGACATACCTTGCATTCTGGAACTGCTGGATCTCATCCACAATGTGACTTTGTACTTGGCCTTGTTGGTTAGCTGCTCCATCAGTTCTTTGTAGTTCAAACACTGCTTGATCACATCCTTTATTCACGTATTTGAGGACATATTTGATGCTTTGGATCGAGCTGCAAATTTCTACGTTAATGTGAGCGTTGAACTGCTGAAGGAGGACCTTGTTGTACGGAACAATCCACTGGTTTGTTATTTCTTGATTAACATACCGACCATTTCTCTTCATCCTTATTGTACCAGTCTGGCCTCCATCTTCTGGTTTTCTTCGCCTGTACTTGGGGTAAGAGTCTTGGCCTTGCTTGGTACACTGAAGAAATTCTTTTGGGTATTTTTTGGAACATTTGTTGTCAATCATACATGGACAATTTGGATTAAATGGTCCACAAGGTCCATGCACCATATGTGCCATCACTTTAGCATGAAGATCAGGATCTTCCTCTTTGTCAGGGATCTCTGCAGATATGCAGAGATCCATTTTTTCTGGTAGAAGTTTGTCCTCTGGGGCCTGCCAGGTGAGGATGTGTGCATGCGGCAGTCCTCTTTTTTGATATTCAATACTGTATAGGAAAGCCCTCAACCTGCCAAATCCTCCCTTTTTAATAAATTCAAGTAACTTTTTTAGCTTCTGCCTGAAAACCCTGGCAACAATATCTGGACGATCCTGAGGGTCTTGCCCTTGAAGACAATTTTCTGTAATTTCTGTCCACTTTGGATTTGTTGTGAACGTGATGAAGAGGTCGGCTCGGCCCATTCGCCGAACATATGCCATGGCATCACTTTGACGCTCAAACATGTATCGAGGGCCTCCTGTATAAGTTGCCGGAAGTACAACTCGTTGACCAAACTGTTCTGGATTCCCATCCTCCCTAAGAATTGAATCTCTCAAGTTGCTATAATTGTCAGCTCTCAGGGTCTGTTGCTCACGCCTCAGGAACTGTAAACGTTCTGTTTCAATCTTGCAGTACACATCCACCAGCCATTGTTGAAATAGCCTTCGGTACCAGAGAAAATAGTTTTTTTTTTTTTTTTTTACAAAGGCATCACCACATTATCAAGGCCCAGAGGCCACTCAAGGATAAGGGTTAAATAGTGTACAGTAGAAATTGGTCAATATAGTAATCATTAGTAATGAAAATTTGGTAAATTTAATAACTTATATGGAACGGCTCATCAAGAACTTTTTCCAGGCCGAGTTATTAAATGGTACGAATAAAATTGCTGTTGGGTAACTTTTCGCCCATTGGATGCCTTCATGTAGATGTTGTAAGATGGAGAACCATAGGGGTACATTAACGGGTACATTAAAGTATCGTAGAGGGGATGTAGTTCGGAGATCCATTTTAATGTATCATTTCTAAAACGCAAGACAATATCCCGGTTAGCTGTTGGTTCATTCTCCATTAATATTCCAATCTCATACGTTGTTGTTGGAGCATTGAATCGCCGTGGATGCTCTTCTTGCGGCCTTCGGTCTTCCCTTATGACAACTTTATGTTCTACCAAGTGTTCTTCTTCAATCCTCTCCTTTGCTGTTTTCAGCTGACAAATAAAGCTGTTGTTCTCATGTAAAAATTCAGTCAGACTTTGGAGAATGTCTCTATTGAGTCTACTGTCACGTCCCCGATTATGTAGTTCCTCTTCCGGACTATCCAAGAAGTAGACTTGAATAAACTTTGCTGTTTCATCTTCAGGTGGTAAAAGACTCCCAATCTGGTGGCAAACCTGGCCTCGAATTCTAAAAGAAGGATTCCACCCATGTACTGCCGCAATTTTGTGACCAAATGATGTCATTGCAAAACAATTGTTATAACTGCGTAGATTTTGCAGAAAATCTTTAGAGATGGGACCATTGCCGGAGAGCAAATCTTGAAGCAACTGAGGCAGTGGTGGAAAGCTATCAAGCACAACTTTTGCCAGAAGAACAACAACAACAACCAGGGGTTTCTCCTTTAAATTTTACAGCTGAGCAATGTTGACATACTTTGTCCATTTTTCCTATATCAGCTGTAGTGAGAGAGTCATTTTTGTTGTAGAGCAATCCTTTTCTATTGCAGTGTTCTATTTCATGGTGTCTCAAAGCAGTCATTCGTTGTCTAGCTGCCTCGTTTTCTGTCAATTGCTGGGGCAAAGTCATACTCTCTCTCCATGCAGCCTCTCGTTGTTGCCCTTGGTATAGGCGAAAGCTTCGTTGGGTTTCCGATTCATTCTGATGTCATTGAGCCACTCTCAAATCACCTTGTGTACGTCTACTTACCTCATATAATTCATTCGATCGTAATATTGCTTCTCTTTCCAGTGCATATCTTTGCCTTTCTTGAATTTCATCTTGTGATGAATTTAACCGCCTTACAGCATGTCTAGTTCTGTCAGCTTCACGTTGGGTTTCTCTTTCCAAATCTGACAGTCTTGCTCTCCTTTCTCTTTGACGTATCCTGTTAAGTTCTAGACGTCTTTCTCTATCTGAATTGTTTTCATTGGAGCGAATTGCAGCAACTCTTAGTCTATTAGCTTCCAATCTTTCCATTCTTTCTTCCTCACTTTCGTTTCTACTTCGTTTGGGTGGCATAATTTCGGTTTTAAACGGAATTGTTTAACGATATTAATGATTGTAAATTAATTAAGCGTAAAGGAAATGTATACTAACTGAAATGGACGAACTATAAATAATATTTCTGAATAGTACAATTATAAACAATTATATTGTACCTATTTACTACGCCTCCCCACGGGACAGAGTTAGACACCAGGGTCGTTTTTTAACGTGGAGAAAAGGTACAAAAATAAAAATTGTCTCAGTCGTGAAGGATTTCTCCTCCACCGAAAGAGAACAAGAAAATGAAGTGCAGCATCTGAAGAACAGATACTACACTTTGATCTTGACCAAAAGGAATGAATAAAAGCGACCTACGTGTGACTCATTACTTCCGGGTGTAAACGTCACAGTCTAAAAGTAATAATTAAAAAAAAAGTAAATGTAAAATAAATGTAATACCAACTTAGGTTAACTAAGTAAACAGTACAATTAAAACAGTTCTATTAAAACAAATAATTACTAAGATCTAGGTAATTGTTAGTCTCATTGTTATGGTTTTAAAGAAAAAAATGTGTAAAAAAAGTTCTGCTTTTGTGAGTACGTGTATTTCTTTTAAATTACATAACCTTTTTATTTTATTATTTATATCTCTTTTAAATTTATATATTTTGTTAGTAAACTGGAAGAAATTCAGTTGAATAAAACCTTGTTCGTGTTCTTTACGTTAAACTCATATTTTTATAAAAGGTTCATCCGGTTTAAAGAAAGCACTAAGTTTAAATAAGACTGGAAATAACTAATTCAATATATAAATAGAAAAATGAAATAAATATAAGCTTTAAGTCTTAAGATAGTAATAATCAAAATGTAATAAATTATTTGTAGTTCAAATCTATGATAAACAGGCTTTCGAAATAGGTTCGACCAGAAAGATTAAATTGGAACGAAATTATAATCTCCGTGCCATTTTCAAAACAACCCCACAAAAGTAACGGTATCCTGCAGTTGGTTAAATGACAATGGTTGTAAGAAAAATGTAAAAGAAAATGCGCTTATCTGTTTATTTTGACCTGTTTTATTTAATTAAAAAAAAATTGGCTATAACTGGAAGAGAGCGTTATGTTTTGGGGGTTGTTTAAAAAATAGAATGGAAATAAAGTTAGTTCCGTTTTAATTGTCTTTAATTGCGGCAAGCGCTAACAAAATCGAAAAATCACTGTTTACATTCGAAATGTTAACTTTTATAGGTTTACAGGTTTGCTGACAAGGCTGGGGGTGTTTAATACAATTATTTTACTAAATTGATTTTTTTCATTTAAAAATAAAATTATTTCTTTTTTAATAAAGTTTTATTTTAAAATATTTGTTTTTGTTTATTTATATAAAATTACGATAGTTGAATTGTATTCTTTCAATTATATTGGCAAGTAAAATATAAAAGATTAAAACGGAACGAAATTGAAATTTCCATTACATTTTCAATACAATCCCAAAACATAAAGCTTTGCTCGCCAATGAATTGTTTTGATAATATACGTAAAGTGAAATAAATCGAATATAAAATTAAATGAAAATATATTAAATAATTAAATGTTAAATAGATTTTGTAAATAGTACAGTTGAAATGATTAGAATATTTCCAATATGTAATAAGGTGGAGGTAATTAGATAAAGAGATTTAATATAATGTGATATGCAAATGAGCATAAGTCATTCGATATGGGGGTGGTTTGTAGACTAGTATATAAAGAAATTAGGCAAAGATTCTTATGTCTCCTATAACAGAAACATCCTAAAATGGGTTCTAATGTTTCTCTACCAGGAGAGATCTACCCTCTTACCTCCTTTATATTTCGTTGATGATGGAGAGCTGTACACACAGACAGAAACACACGAACCCTATTACTTTATAAAAATATAGATTGTTTAGATGTATTATCGCCGAGAACCTGGATTTTTCTCTTACTTAAGAAGGATTTAATTACATGATGTATTCTTCCAGTGACACCATATGATATAATTTTTTTAGCAGACCATTGTGCCATACCCTGTCAAAAGCCTTAGATATATCGAGGGCTACCGCTCTATCTTTCCCTGTTTTTCCCGTGAACGGTATATACCTTCAGAGATTACAGTTAGGATATCTGTTGTGGATTAGTCTTGCCTAAATCCATATCGTTTGTTGGTCAGGAGTTTAGCTGCTGTAAGGTGATGGACTAAAGCTTGATTAATTAATGACTCAAATATTTTGGCGAAAAGCGGGAGACGGCTAATGGGGAGACAATTTATTGGGTCAGTTCTCTCGCCCAAATTCTCGAATACTGGTATCACAGAAGCGGTTTTCCAGCAGACAGGAAAGCAAGATTCGTTAAGGCATTTGTTGTAAAGTTTGGAGAGAACTGTAGCAACCTCAGCGGAGCATTTTTTAATAGCACACCCGGGATGAGATCGGGTCTACATGCTTTTGAGGTGTCTAGGTTTTTTATTACATGATGTACCTGAGAAGGCGTGATTTTAAAATCATCTAGTCTGGCGTCTGAAGATCAGGGAGGCAATGGTGTGCAGGGTCCAATGTGAAGTTTGAGGCAAACCGACTGGTAAGTAGGTTAACCTTCTCGGTTGCCGTGCAAACAACTTCCTGCCTTTTGATAGTGGGGGAATTGTTGACTGCCCATTATTTACTACACTGTTGTAGATTTTCAAAAATTAAGGGTTCCTAATTTCTGTGCTTCAATGCGTTTTCTGGTGGTTTCAGGAAATTCTTTCTTAGCTGTCCCTATTTCTTTCTTACAGTTACTTTTAACTTCTATATACTTCTATCTGTTTGAACTGGACTCATGTCGGTTGAATCTGCAGTACGCATGCTGCCTTTGAGCAATGATAGAAGTAAACCATAGTGGAGAGTGTGGCTTGCTATAGAATTTCCGTGTGGGTACCATTCAATGGTATCTTTTCTGCACTGTTCAGCTGGAAGAGAAAAGATATTTTCCCATGGGGCATCTCTGATGAGATCCCCAATGGCTTCCCAGTCAACCGTGTAATATCTCGTTGTTTTGAGCAGTGGATCTTCAGTTTTAGGTCGAGAATTTAGGTCAATTTCTACCATTATAACAGTGTGATCAGCATTCCCAATTGTGCTATGGGTATTCGTTATACAATCATCAGGAACTGTGATCAGAAATAGATCTAGAAATGAGGCTTGTTGATCTTGCTGATCTGGGAAACTTGTCGGAAATGTAACTATCTGTGATAGGGAATGAGATATAGAGAAGCTATGTGTTGTGCTACCAGCTACGTCTGTGTAAGTAGAAAATTTTAGTCAGTTACCGTGATGGACATTGAAGTCATCAAATACATGTACTTGTATGCTAGAAGATAGAAGAGTGCTATATCTATGCTGTCAGGGGCTTTACTAGGGTACAGTCCTGGGTTGAGGGAGAGCGGTAGAGAAAATACAAGTAGCTAATATTATGTTGCATGTTTAGTCTGACGCACATAAAGGCCTGGTCGTCTGATTCTAATTTTGTTTCTCTAGTCAAGGTGGGTGTTATGAATATAGACCCCAAGCACGTGCATCTGTCTGTCTGAGTTCGTACAGCAAAGGGGAGATAACCAGACATGTTTAAATGGTTAGAGGCGATGGAGGAATGTAGGTTAGTTTCACTTAATGCGTAGATATCCGAGGTGTTTTTTTTAGGAGAAATGATTCAACATCATCTAAGTTCTTTTTAAGCCCGTGGATATTCGTAAATGCAAGCCTCAAGGGAGAAGGCAGGAAGGTTTTCTTTGAGTTTTTTCCTGGTTTAAACGTAATTTTTTATTTAACTGTCATTTCATTTTATTTAATTTAAAAGTTTCAGTTACGGTGAGTGAGGGTGCTGAACAAGTGGTTGTGAAGAATATCAGACATGCAATGCAAGTAGACCATTGGCTGTCTCCTCAACTACAGGATTGTGACCTCAGGAAAGCCCACTGGGGATGAGTGCAGGGTCCCTTTCGATGGGCGACACAGCACTACAAGCATCCCGATATTATACAACTGTTGATGGAACAGCTGCTATAAGCGCTACCAAAGAGTTAGGGTCCTGTACTATCAGTCGGAAACAGCAGTCAGAAACTGTCAATCCGGTACCCTCAACCTATCAGACAAGAGTCAGCCCAGTCCAACTGTGTTACCATATATTATACTGAAGCACCCCCACAGTGTCCAGTTTAGGGGGATGGGATGTGGTGGGAGCGAGGAAAACGGCGTCCATTGCCCTAGTCAGAAAACAAGGTTGACCACTGGGTGATTCTGTCGAGTCTTTGTGATAGCATCTCCACGCCTGGCTAATAAACAAAGAAGGAATATGAAAGCCGGGCGATAAACAGTGCCTATCTACTCCTTAAACAGTTTAGGTTTGCCAACTGGTAATTTGTTTGAGTCACCGGCTCTAGGAAGGGTGTTCGTCCGCGACTGAAGAGGTCTCCCTCCCCTAGGTTTAGCTTCAGAGTTTTCCTTCTCCTAGACGGATGACCTGGAAAGATCTACGGGTTCATCAGCACCAAGAAGTTTTGCCCGTGCCTGGTTTCTAAACCAGGTATTTCTGTGACCCCGCATGGGTAGTTAATGTTAATCAGTTATTTAGTAGGTTATATATCTACTGAAAAGTTACACTACTTGAAGTGATTAAAACGACATTACTATGCTTTTCATTTTCATTATTACTGAAAGAGGGGATAAGCAGGAATACATGCAGTGGAAGCAACTAAATTTGCAACAGGATTAGTGAGAGAGAGGGAGAGAGAGAAGGAGAGAGAGAGAAAGAGGAGTTAATGTATGGTTTAGATATAGTTTATATGTTAGTTTAGGAATAGGATAACATGTTAAAGTATGATTAACTTGATTAAGATTTGGTGTCCAAACTTTGAGTATTTAAGATAACAGAAAGATGTATGCTCAATATAGATACAAGTAACATTTGATTTGGAGTACAGTTCAGTACAGTTATAACTGGAAAATATTTAAGTTATGGCATATTCTGTAAGTATAATTAAGTATAAATGGATAAATGGTATGTTTTTCAGTAGATACGAATATGTAGAATTTTAGATATTAAGTATGTTTATTGCCTTCAGACTCCTGATGAAAAAAAATTCGGAAGTTTGTATTTTGTATAACAATGAGTATGTTGGGGACAGGATGGTCTGCTGTGTGATAGATGACCCCGTCCCCATGTGTGTAATGGTGTATGCATTTAATGGTAGG
>NW_027633534.1:0-27500 GCF_053919585.1 Euprymna scolopes
GCGTTCGCGCTTGGCCCCCAAAATATGTAAATAAAAAATGAAAAACAAAAAACGTTTACAAGTGTTTTTGATATAGATGTACATAAGAATACTTTGATAAGTATGTTTTAACTTAAATAGGGATGGTATAATAAAATTGTGGGGTCTGCGTTCGCGCCTGTACTCCATCGAAATATGGCACAAACTTTAACAAAGACTTTTCATATCTATTTGCGTTAGTATACTTTGATAATTATGTTTCGGTTTGAAGAAAGATGGTGTAATAAAACTCGCGCCTGACCTCCATAGAATGTAAATATGTCACAAAGTTTAACAAGGTTTTTTGAAAGAGGTGAGGGTCACCAATAACATCTTAACTTTAATATTAATTCACCTTAGCTTTCATTTATATTTTTAGTTGAATCATATTGTGTTGAATAAATTCATCTCATAAATTCACGTTCTCATTAAAGTGAAAGCCAAAAAAAAAGTCGGAACTTTAGACAATTCTCGACAAAAATTTTGCATAACTCCATTTTTTTCCTTTTCCACTTTCACGTGGCACTCTTTCGAAAATATATAAATAGATAAATAATAAAAAAAATAAGAACGTTACTTGTTATCGTGTCAAAAGGAGGAAATATCCTGCTCACGTGATTACGTGTCTTTTTAAAAACATTTACATAACCTTTTTATTTTTATTTATATATCTGTTTAAGCTTTTTTGTCAGTGTACTAGAAGGAATTCAGTTAATTACAACCCTTTCTGCGTGTTCTTTACATTACAATAGTACAAACCTGAATCTGACGGCGCAATACTACACCGTTTAATGCTGTAAAACAGAAATGGAGCTGTTCTGCTTTAAAATGGCGCCATTTTCTTCCTATTCATATTTATATCGATTATTTGGTTTAAAAAACTAAATTAATTATGTGTTTACTTTTTTAATATCCCATTTTGTTGTTTCGGATTATTTTACTAAAGTAAGTAAAGCTTCATTATTTTTCAAAACTGGTTTTGTTTTTTTGTTTTTCGATATTTCGTCGATATTATTTAGTAAGAGTATTTAGCAGAAAAGCCAACAAACGACTACCCGAAAAAAATAAATATACAAGAAATAAATGTTACCATAGTCAATAAAAGTTCAGTTCATTTTTTTTTTTGTTTTGAAATAGTTTTTAATGCTCTTTACTTGAAATAATTTCAGCGAACCTAAATTAAAACGAAATTTGAGGTGATAACTACTTAAATTAATTTTTATATAAACTACACATGTCATAATCGGATCTTCCTCAAGCACAAAATAACGGAAAACATTAAAATATGCTTATAAATATTCCTTACGTTAACGGAACATTCTTAAATTGTTAACACAGAATGCTCAGGTGCCTCTCCTTCAAATTGCAAGCGGGGTCTCCATTTAAAAGTCGCTGCCATTTTGATTTTTTTTAAACCGGTTCGTGAATTAAAAAAAAAAGGTTTTATAAACTACTTAAAAATACAAACCAATGAACTTTTCTACCATAAAAGTAACTTTTATTGACTATGGTAACATTTATTTCTTTTATATTTATATTATTATATATATAATACTTTCTTTGAACGGAAACCTCATTTTGTTGGTCACTCTTGGCTACGAATGGAAACATAGTTGATATAAAAAAATATATTTTCGTGAACATTATCTTTACTTTCATCATATTTTGCTTAGGCTAAAATTTTTGAGCATGAAACCCTATCTCTTTACAACCCCTTCCTTTTCATAATCTATTATACTTTCATCAATTACAGTCCATTTTCTGTAGGCTGTTTTTGAACTCAGTCAACGGCAGGTACTTCTGCTAGTATATATATATATATATATATATATATATATATATATATATATATATATATATATATATACAGGGTGACCCCAAGGAAAACAAAAGCTAAATGGAGGCCATCTAGAACATATGCTGTAGAACGGAGAAAAAAAAGGCCAAAGGCCCTAGTGTTTTGATGTGATGTTTTGAATATAATAAACTAAATATAGGAAACCAAAGTTTCATTTCATTTGGACAAAACACTAAAAAACGGGGCCTAATTATAGTTGGGGCCCGTTCTTTGGGGCCACCCTGTATATATATATATATATATATATATATATATATATATATATATATATATATATATATATATATATATATAACGATGTTATATATCATTTTTAAACGTGTTTTTGCTCTATTGAGTCGTGTTTGTCGTTACTGCTCTCGATCTCTTCTTTATTTTGTTTTGCTTTTGTTTTTTGTTTTTTTCAGGCTGTTCGACAGCATGGACACAATTCAAATCCGCACGATTTTCTTGTTCCAGTTAAAACTAGGCCGAAAAACTGCCGAGAAATCTCGTGATATCAATGGTGCATCTGGCTCAGGAACCACTTACGAACGTGTGGTACAACGGTGGTTCCAAACATTTCGCAATGGTAACGAAAGCCTCGAAGGTGAAGACGGTCGCGGTCGGCCGACTGCGGTTGATAATGAACATTTGAAACCCTTGATTCAAGCCGATCCTCACAAAACCACACGAGAAGTTGCTGTTGAATTCGAGGTCGACCACTCAACAGTCGATGCCGCATGAATCGAACGATAATAAAAAAAAAAGTCGTCGTTTTAGGGTGTCTTCTACGCTCTTTCTGCGTAACAAAACCTACCCATTTCTCCAGCGGATTGTGACGTGTGATGAAAAGTGGATCCTCTACGACAACCGGCGACGTTCAAAGTGGTTGGATCCCGGAGAAGCTCCACAACATTTCTCGAAGCCGAAATGGCACCAAAATAGGTTATAGTGACTTTTTAGTAGTCTGCGGCTGTTCTCATCCATCACAGCTTCTTCAATCCGGGCGAAATGATTACGACGGAGAAGTTCTGCCGAAAAATTGACGGAATACATCAGAAGCTCAAACGTATGTGCACAAGATTGGTCAATATGAAGGGATCAATTCTCCTCCATGACAACGCTCTCCCGCATGTTGCTGAACTGAAGCTGCAGAAGCTGAACGAATTGGGCTACGAGACTGCCTCATCCGCCATATTTACCGAACCTCTCGCCCACCAATTATGATTTTTTCAAGCATCTCGACCCCTTCCTGCGCGAAAAATGCTTCAAAAGCCGATGTTTTATTCGACTTACTTTGATTAACCGTTTTGCTTTCAATTGTGACCCTTTTAGCAGCATTTTTTCGGCTAAACATCAAATCGAAAATGTGCTACAGGCCTAACTACTCTCTATATATAAAATTCTAACTCTGTAGACCTAATATTCAGAGAAGAGTTTGGTATAGACTTTTAGCACACACACTGACATGATCACGTTTATATATATATATATATATATATATATATATATATATATATATAAATATATATATATATATATATAAATGTAATTCTTGGTTTGTTACAAGTGAATAAAAACATATTTCTACGTTACCAATTTATTTGAAATTTTCAGACAACCCATCTTTAGAGTCGAGGGATGTTTTTATGTTATTAAAATAAATTTACCTTGCGAATTATTAAAATATTAAATAAAATAAATATATTTTTTAACCGTTAGTGCGAACCTGCTTTGTTGATAAAACTGAACTTCCGGTTCGATTCATTTCACAGCCACGAATCGACGAAAAAGAAGTAGATTTCATTTTCTGTTTACTCGATAAGTAAAAAAAACAAAAAAACATTATTCATTTGTTTATCTTCCAAATTTTTTAATTTACACATTTTTTTCTTTATTATATAAGGCAAAAAAAAAAGTTTGTCGCTTGCTTTTTGAGGGTTTTTTTTGTTTGTTTTTCGATATAAGATTGGTTGGTAAAGTGGTGCTAATGCAAAGAGTGGTCCGCGCTATTTTTTAAATCGTATTTCCAGGTTTAATTAAAGTTTTATTATATGCTTTTTATTCAATTGGAAGGTTAAAATACACCCTCCCCTCCCCATGTTAAGAATGGCTTTTTAAATATTAACGTTATTATTACAACACGGATCACTCTCTGCATGAATACTGTACTTTCACCTAACAATTTAATAAACAAAACATGGTACTTATGCAGAGAAAGTACCATAATAATATAATAATAGAATAATAACGTTATTTAGAAAGCCATTCTTAACATGGGGAGGACGTTTTGTTATTATTCTATACTTTCACCTAACAATTGAATAAACAAAGATGGTACTTATGCAGAGAAGGTACCGTGCTGAAATAGCGCTATTAAGAAAGCCATTCTTAACATGGGAAAGGAAGAGTGTTCTGTAACTATTTTATATTTTCGCCTAACAATTTAATAAACAAAAGATAGTACTTATGCAGAGAAGGTACCGTGCTGAAATAATACCGTTATTTAGAAAGCTATTCTTAACATGGGGAGGGAGTTTTGCATCTATTCTCTACTTTCACCTAACAATTTAATAAACAAAAATAGATAGTACGTATGCATAGAAAATACCGTGCTGAAATAATGTTATTTAGAAAGACATTCTTAACATGGGGATGGTATTTTGTAACTATTCTGTCCTTTCATCTAACAATCTAAAAACAAAACATGGTACTTATGCAGAGAAGCTACGCCGCTGAAATAATGACGTTATTATTTAGAAAACATGTGGATAGGGGTGTTTTGTAACTATTCTGGACTTTCACCTAACAATTTAATAAACAAAAGTTAAACTTAAGCAGACAAAGAACAGTACTGAATCATGAACATTATTTAGAAAGCCATTCTTAACATGGGGAGGGAGAATGTTTTCTAACTATACTGTACTTTCGGTGCTGATGCAGAGAGTGATCTGCGCTATTTTTTAAATCGCATTTCCACGTTTAATTGAAGTTTTATGACACGTGTTTTATTCAATTGTAAGGTTAAAGTACAGAATAGGTACAAAACCCCCTCCTCATGTTAGAATGGCTTTTTAAATAATAACGTTATTATTTCAGCACGGATCTCTCTCTGCATGAATACCGATTAACGTTTTGTTCTTTGCTTTTTTACCGTATTTTTTTTCAAGAAAATCTTTCTTTAACAAAGATTGAAAGTGCACGTTTTTTCTTTTTTTTTACAGAAGTTGTTTTTATATAAGAAAATATGAATGCTTATAAAGAAATTGGGTACTCGTGCACTTATTGATCCGTGCTGAAATAATTTATTTATTTTTTTTTAATATTTTCACCCCAAACAAGGCACATTGCCACTTTGGTGTAGGGGGCTACTATCAGGGAAAACATCTACTGGGGTACTATGTAGGGATTAGGGCAGCGAGATGTTGGTTCACATTGCACTTGAACTTATGCATGTCAGTACAGTTGGGGAAGCAGTGACCTGAAATGGAATTCCAAAGTCTAGCAGTTCTGGGGAAGAAACTACTGGAGTAGAAAGATCTTTTACATCTAGGGATCTCTACAGTGTGGGGGTGGGATTTTGCAGCTTGTCGGGTCTGTCGAGGGTGTTCACGTCGTGGGAGCACAAGTGCTTGCAGTTCATCAGAGCATTCACCATTATAATACTTGTAGAACAGGCAGAGGGATGCAACGTTTCGACGATGGGACAGATGCTGAAGCTTAGATGCCAGTTTAGGGCCTATCAGATTTGCGACTCTCTTTTGAACCCTGTCAAGGAGCGAGAAACTAGTAGCCGATGCACCAGCCCAAATATGACAGCAATACTCCATATTGGACGAATAGTGGCCTTATAGAGGTACAGAATACTTTCGGTGTTAGAAGTTTTCTAGCACGGTAGAGAGAGCCCACCTTCCTCGCAGCAGCCCTGGCAATGCCCTCGATGTAATTGTTCCAACTCATGTTTCCTGTGAACGTTAGGCCAAGGAGCTTGAAGACGTACTCTCAGATAAAGAGTCGTTGGCCATTGCTATAGGTGGTAGAGAAGGTTTCTTGTAATTATTGAATGAAACCAGTTTTGTCTTGGCGGTATTGAACGTGACCATCCATTTTTGTCCCCATTCCACTACTGATTGGAGGTCATCCTCTAATGTTTCTGCCATTACTTTAGATATATGTTCATTTGTTTTCCTGTCGTGCCTGCTATAGAGTGTGGTGCCATCAGCATATATACCCATCTCAGAGGCAATTTTGTCGGGGAGGTCATTTATGAATATCAGGAACAGCAGAGGTCCAAGGATCGATCCCTGGGGCATCCCCGCATTTATATCATATTGTTTAGATGTACGACCGTCGAGGACAACCTGGATTTTTCTTTTATCTAAGAAGGATTTAATCATGTTAAGTATTTTACCAGTGATACCGTATGATCTAATCTTCCTGAAGAGACTCTCATGCCATACCCTGTCAAAAGCCTTAGATATATCTAGAGCTACCGCTCTGCCCTCTCCCGCTTTGTCCAGTGAATGGTACATGCGTTCAGAGATTACAGTGAGAATGTCTGCCGTGGAACGGGCTTGTCTAAATCCATATTGTTGGTCGGTCAGAAGTTTAGCATCTGTAAGGTGCTAGACTAGAGCATGGTTAATTAAGGTCTCAAATATTTTGGCAAAAAGTGGGAGGAGGCTAATAGGGCGATAATTTCATGGGTCAGTTCTTTCGCCAGAATTCTTGAATACTGGTACCACAGAAGCAGTTTTCCAACAGCCCGGAAAGCAAGATTCATTAAGGCATTTGTTGTAGAGTTTGGAGAGAACTGGAGCTACTTCGGCTGAGCACTTTTTTAATAGCACAGCTGGGATGAGGTCGGGTCCACATGCTTTTGAAGTGTCAAGGTTTTTTATGATAGCATGCACCTGAGCAGGGGCGATTATCAGATCGTCTAGCGTGGCGTCTGTCCGCATAGGAAATTGAGGTAGGGGATGGTTTAGAGGGTCCAGTGTGGAGTTTGAGACAAACCGACTGGCAAGCATGTTAGCCTTCTCGGTTGCTGAGCAAAGAACCTCGTTATTGTAATAACGTTATTATTTAAAAAGCCATTCTTAACATTGGGAGAAGAGGGTGTTTTGTACCTATTCTGTACTTTAACCTTATAATTGAAAAAAAACGGTAAATTTTTAGATTAGGTCCACCTCCACAATTTTCTTTTAAATGACGACTTTTGTAGGATTACGGAAATCGCATTGAAATTTTGTAGAAATAAGTAGTTATCGAGATATTAAAAATTTGTATAATGCATTGTAATCTCTGGCAGCCGTCTTTTTTACACGCTTGCGCGCGTCATAAACAAATCTATGCGCGTAACAAAGATGGCCGCCAAAGAATACAATGCATAAAACAACTATCTATATCTCGATAACTACTTATTTCTGCAAAATTTCAATGCGATTTCTGTATTCAGCATAGTCGGAAACCTTTAAAAGTCGTCATTTAAAAGAAAATTGTGGAGGTGGACCTAATCTAAAAAAAATACCAAAAAAAACAAAACTTTAATTAAGCTTGGAAATACGATTTTTAAAAAATAGCGCGGATCAGTAAGTGCATTAGTACCCATTAATCGACTCACGTGACCTTATTAACAAATATTATCAAAGGCAAGATATGTTACTTTATTACCGAAATGGATAATTTTTTTTTGTTTTTTTAATGCAAAATTTTTATTCGGCTAAAAAAACACAGCGTTTACTGTTATATTTGAAAATTACAAATGGCGGAAGACTGTGTTAACACATTAGGTTTGGGAAAATGAGTTAAAACTAAAAATAACTATACAAAATACTGTTAAAAACCACTGAATACATGTCTGCCTATGTCACAGTAACATATATTGAGTGAGTTCCTGACAGTATTTTGTAAATTTTTTTTAGTTTTAACTCATTTTCCCAAAGTTAATGCGTTCAACAGTCTGCCGCCATTTGTATTTTTAAAATATACAGATAAACACTACATTTTTTTCAAACCGATTAAACATTTTACACTAAATAAAAACACTAAAATCTTATCCAGTTAGGTAAAAAAGTAACTTATCTTGCCTTTGATAACATTTATTTGCTATATTTATTTTTCAACAACTTTTTCGTTTCTGTGTTTAGTAATAAAAACCCGTTTTATTTACTATAACGTTTAGTCATCTCGAAGAACAGCGTTTATCAGTGTATTTGAAAAATACAAACGGTGATGGACACTGTTGATGATGTTAAGTTTGAGAAAATGATTTAAAACTAAAAATCTATATAAAATACTATCAGAAACCCACCGAATATGTCAGCCTATGTCACAATAACATATAATCAGTAGGTGTCTGACATTGTTTTGTATAGTTTTTAACTAATTTTCCCACACTTAACGTATTCAACAGAGTCCGCGATCATTCGTCTTTTTCAAATACATAGATAAACACTGCGTTTTTCAGCCGATTAAACATTTTACATTAAATAAAAACACTAAAAAAATATCCAGTTAGATAGAAACGTAATTTACCTTACCTTTGCTTTCATTTATTCGTTTTTGAACAACTTTTTCGAATCTGCGTATAGTAACACCCCCCTACCCAAATATTAATTAAAAACTCACATTTTTTAATACAATAAAAAAGAAAAGTATTTAGCGTTTCAATGGTTTAGCAACTTTCGGCTTAATCCACTGAATGTTGGTCGAGCCAAAGCCATGATTGATGGTAACTCCCGAGGATCCGGATCCAATTCTGCAAGAGTACCATATTTTTTTTTTTTTTTTTGATTTTCGTCTTTTTTTTTACTTTTTGGAGTGGATTGCTGTACTAAAAATATAAGAAACATGCATTTCCTCTTTTTATTAGAATTTTCCATTACACGTAATAAAGCCACAGCAACGCGTGGCAGGGTACAGCTAATATATATATATATATATATATATATATATATATATATATATATATATATAAACTGCGTCAATGGCTTTATTGCAGATTAGTAAAATATCAATATTTCACTTTTTTGTTGCTGGACTCGCAGAAGAATCATTCATCAAAGATTTAGCTATGGAGTTAGAAAGGCCCCTAAGAACTTTGGCTTCATTCGTGAACAAACCCAACACCAAATCCAGAAAGGATAAGGGCACCAGCAGAAACCTTTCACATCGTGATATTCTGAAAATTCGTAAGAAAGTCAACCCAAACAGTACCAGTGCTTCAATTTTGCAAGAGCTGGAATCGCTTCAAGATCTAAGCAGTCCCGATGTAATGTATTGAATGAGATGGCAAAGAACATAGAAACTATTCCAAGGCTTCCATTGAGCAAACAACAGGAAAAAACGAATGGCTTGGGCACAGAATTACATGAAAATTGATTTCCAACGTGTCCTATGTACAGATGAATCCCGTGCTACTCTTGACGGTCCGGATGGATGGGCCAAAGTTTGAAACTCGAACGGAACTTAAACTCCTTACACCAGTTCATCACCAATAAGGAGGTGGAGGTATCATATTTTGGGCGGATATTATTGGGGATAAGTTGGTTGGACCATTCCGAGTTCCAGAAGGTGTAAAACTTACCAGCAATAAGTACAGGGACTTTTTGAATAAACATCTATCACCAGGGCTAGATGACCTACCATTGTCACGTCGCTTTCAGATGATCTTTATGCATGACAATGCACCATCCCATTCTGCTAGGGCGACTGCAGCCTTCCTTGAATCTATGGGCGTTTTGGAGAAACCCTCATGAGCTAGACACCGTGTTCTCCGGATCTTAACCCAATGAAACATCTCTGGTCAATATTTAAAAGAGGTGTTTATGAGGGTAGAGAGCAATTTACTTCAAAGGATGCCCTGTGGAAGAAAGTAGTTTATGTCGCCAGAACAATAACTCCTTTTCAAATCAAACAATTGACTTATTCGGTGAGCAAAAGGTTGTTAAAACTTATTTTTAAAAATGGTGGATATGGCGATAAATAATTGATTTATTTTAGGCTTAGCACCTAGAAAATACTTTTGTTTATTATTCATTAAAAGAAAAATATAATAAAAAGTAAAGTTCACATGATAAGACATTGTATTTTTGCCATAAAACAGCATTTTAAGAGACCTGCAATAAAGTGATGGGCAGTGGAAATTCCTTGATTAAGAAAAAAAATGTCATAACTTTGTGTATATCGCATGGATTTGAATAGAATTTTTGGAAATAACTTACCTTACAGCAGTCAATTGATTATACAATTTTTTTTTTGTGTGACATACATTTAGTGAAATATTCATATTTTACTAATCTGCAATAAAGCAATTAACGCAGTTTATATGTATATATATATATATATATATATATAAAATGAAATCTCGTGTCAATTTCGACATATGAGCTTCTGCCACAACAACTAAGTTGTTCGGAAATCCACACAAATGACTTATTTATAGTGGCGAAGGCCTTGTGTAGAACGAATCACACTTTTTTGCTATTAGTGCTAATCTTTGTCGGTACAGATGAGTGCTACAGGACCAAGCATACAGTAAAACGCGGGTTTTTACATCAGAGTTACCTTCTCCTGAATGCATATATCAACTAAGACTGGAGTGCATCTCTCCCAGTGATTTAATACGCCTCCATATACCAACCTGAAATTTTCTACGACTCGACGCCTAACCTTCCCAAATAGTCACCTATCTGGTACTGGCCAGGCATATATATATATATATATATATATATATATATATATATATATATATATATATATATATATATACGAGCAAACAGTTAATAAAACATGTTAAAAAACACTTTAAAATGAGTTAAAAACATATTTAATCTGAAAAGGAAACTATAGATAAGTGGATAGTCCTTAATCCACGGAGTTTCGAAGAAATACTTCCCTTCTCATCAGAGGATAGGAATTAGCAAAATGCGGGATAGGATTTTGCATGCAAAAGTATTTGATAAAACAGCAAGTAAGTCAAAGACCTTACTTGATAACAAAAAAGTGAAGCAGAGGGAATATGGTGAAGAAAAAGGTGATTACACGTGAATGGATAGTCTGGTGGAAGATAAATAATCCAGTGATGGTAAAATCCAAGTATATAACTTCAAGAAAGTTAATTGAATTTCCATTTGCACAAGTAAAATCCAAAAATCCCGTAATTGGAAGAAGATGGTCCATAATAATCCAAAGGTAAAAATGCATGGAAAAATTTCCAAAAATGTGTACAAAGAAAAAAGGAAAAAATTCCAATAATATTAATAAAAGAAAAATAAGATATGGTTTTCATTCTGCTGCCGAGATATAAATATAAATAAGAAAGATCAAGGAAGAAAAAGAGGAGAAAAAATGGTGATAGAGTTAAATATAAATAGAGAAACAAATGTAAAAATGACCAAGACAGGAAATGTTAAAGGCGCGAAAAAATATTTAGGGCAAAATATTATAGGTCAACTGAAATGTACAGGTCATCACTTAAAAAAAGGGTCAGCAAGAGTTGTTAGAAGACACTAAATGGAAAATAAATAAATCAATCAATAAATAAATAGATAATAAATAAACAATAAATAAATAAAAAAAAATAAAAAATTAAATAGACAATAGAAAATAAAAATTATTTAAGGGGAGAGGATGGCCGGTATATGCAAATTCAGGAAAAGGCAAGAAAAAAAGAAAAGAAGAAACGAAGTAAAAGCATATAGTAAAATATAAGTAAATATACATACAAGATATGAAAGTGTAGGTAGATTGATATATTAGATAGATTGGAAAGTTTAAAGAATAAAGCAGATTTTATTATTACATATATATATATATGTATATATATATATATTTATGTAAATAAAAAATAAATTAAATAAATTAAATAAAAAATAAATCAAAAAATTAAAGAATAATATATATATATATATATATTGCTCTCTAATGATTGAGCACTATCAACGACCCTTGTTGAAATTCAATTATTTTCAATTTTTTTATACCTTCCAACCGAAAAACTATATATATATATATATATATATATATATATATATATATATATTCTGTGAAAATATACTTTATTTCCTTATAATATATAGTATACGAATTCTTATTTAAGAAGATCGACGTAACTAACGAGAAATATAGTGAATGAATGACAAAAGTCAATATTCCAAAATTCATTATGTTTACAATCTCACGCGTTATTTTTTTAAAATTCAGTTGATATTTAGAATTCTTGACAGTATCTGTTTCGTAGCACAAAATCAATCACTTAATTAAAATATTAATTAGTGAAAATGGTGTAATGGGAACATACTATAATAATATAATACATATAAGGTATTAACAACTTCTCTTCAAATTTTCGGATTTTAATCATGTAAAAACTTTTTTTTTTTCGATGGATTGATTGTTACTATTTCTTCTGATGAGTTAAGGGCAAAATAGATTCACTGATTGATATGATAATTAACTGATGGATTTTGTGCTACGAAACAGATACTGTCAAGAATTGTAAATGTACACCTGAATTAAAGGAATAAATTGTAAGATGGTCAACGTCGTGAACTTTGAAATATAGACTTTTGTCGTTCATTCACTATGTATATATATATATATTGGATGTATATATATATATATATGTATATATATATATATATATATATATATATATATATATATATATATATATATATATATATATATATATATATATATATATATATATATATACAGGGTGCCCACAAAGTCTGGCTACATAATCTACAGGATGCTTCCAGAAAGTCTGGCTACATAATGTAGCCAGATTTTGTGGACACCCTGTATATATATATATATATATATAATTATTTATTTACTATAATGTGTGTGTGTGTGTGTGTGTGTGTGTGTGTGTGTGTGTGTGTGTGTGTGTGTGCGTGTGCGCGTGCGTGCGTGTGCGCGTGCGTGCATGTGCGCGTGCGTGCGTGTGCGCGTGTTTGGGTGCGTTAAAATATTTTTAATTTAAATTCTACCCACTAATTCAGAAGTAGAAACCATGAATAAATAGAATTCAGTGTAATAGTGAAATGAAATAAATTATCAAATAAGAAACCACAAAAAAATGGATAATTATTTAATGTTCGTTTTTTTAAATGAATATGCAAATTAGTAAACATTCATGCAGTCACTCGCATATCCATGACTGAGTATATTAAAAAGTTCGTTTTAATTATATTAAATTAGAAAAGGTAGGCTTTTACTACCAATGTCAGAGCGAGAAAAACTCAATTTTTTGGCACACACACATACACACACACACACACACACACACACACACACACATATATATATATATATATATATATATATATATATATACTTCAGAATAAAATTATCGAACAATCAGATGGTATGGAAACCTGTGATATTAAGATTTACAAAATATTACTGGCAGTAATATCCTATAAGTATTATCCCATCTAAATGCGAACTACCCAAAATACAGTGTGGTTCATTTTACCACACTGCTGTCAAGGAAAGTCACCTCGGATTTGCAATTTGGATGTAAACTTTTATATTTTTTACTTAACTTCCCTTACTGTGTGATTTTTTAATGACTCATTCAATTTTTAATTTAATTTTTTTAATAATGATTTTCCATGTCTCACTAACTTTAGCAAATATGGTGTATATCACTATAGCTATTTGCTAATATTTTATCCTCTGAAGAGATGGTAGACATCGAAACCCTATAGGATAAGGAGTTAAAATAGTTCTAATATAGTCTTTGCCTTTCATAGAATAATAAAAATCTTTGATATGAAACTCAAACATTTCAAGTTAAATTTTTGAAATTCATTGAATCACAAAAAATATATATATATATATATATATCTATACAAATCGCAAAAGCAGTTAGATAAGCAACAGCTTAAAGCTGGGATCGAAACGACTAAAGGAGGCGTTTAATATAAATCGTCAGTTCTCTGAAGATTTTCTTCTTCGTGTATCTATTTTAAATGTTCGTCGTAGGCATATGTCATTGTGTGTACCGTCGCACAGCCAACATTAGTTTAAATCAATCTCACTCTATGAAGCTTGTGAAATGGCTCTCTGTTCAATTATTTTTAGCAGCTGTACGGAAGAAACACTTGTATTAGTTTTAATTATAAATGTGACATAGGAGATTACTTTTTCGTTTTATAGCGTTATAGGCGCCATTGTAAGTAATCCTTGTTTATAGGATGTAATTTCCCCCTCTTTTCTTAAATTAATGGGCGATTCTTTTTTATGTTAGCAGCAAAGGGATTAATTTCTGATTTTATTGAAGTCAACAACGCCAAGTCGGAACCAATGTTTCTCCAATTATTGAACAAATAATAATAAGAAGAAGAAGAAGAAGAAGAAGAAGAAGAAGAAGGAGAAGAAAAAGAAGAAGAAGTAAAAGAAGAAGAAGATGAAAAATAAAATCGCAGATTATGACACTAACATCACAAAAGAAAAAGAATATACGCGGTGACACCAGCATCTGAGGATCGAAAGACCAAAGTGGAAAAGCTCCAACCAGAATTTCACGTGACGGGTGTAGAGAGTACTGGAATGTTGAGGAAGATTATTGCCACTCGAATTTCGTTGATCAACAGTTTTTGTTAGAAAGAAAATAATAATAAATTGCTGTTGGGATAATGCTAAACGATTCGCAACGGTTATCCAAAGAAGCGCAGAGTACTGAAAATCTGAGGAGATTGTTGTCACTCAGAATCCGGGGAACACCAGATATTATTGTAAGTGAGTAATCCAAACATCGTTTGAAAAGTCTTCGTAGGTAACGCAGAAAAAGAAATACAAACATATGTCGTGCCACAGAAATTACTAATGAAAGGTCAGAAAAGTTTTATAGATTAAGAAGAAATAGCACCAATTAGACCTCCACCGAAAGTGTGAGGGCAATGGTGGAATCTTGAGAGACTTATTGCCACACAAATTTCAGAAAAAGCCAATAGTCGGTGTCAGCGATAAATAAATGGCAAACAACTGTAGCTATAACGCACTGGGATTTTGAATGTCTATTAAAAGTGTCGGAGAGCAATGGAAATCTCGGTACACTTGTTGTCACCAAAACTGCTATGAACAACATTCGCTGCTGTCAGTAGGAAACCATTAATAATGAACAAAATAAAAACTTATAGGAAGTAAGTAAGTAATAATAATAATAATAATAATAATAATAATAATAATAATAATAATAATAATGGATAATAATGGATAATAAATGGATATTATAGTTCTCTTATTCTTTCTGCTTATTTGTCTGTTTGTCCGTTCCATTGTTCTCGTAAACTACTTGACCGATTTAGCTAAATTTTGTATAGACCTTTGTTATCATGATAAGGTGCAACGAACTGATTATTATGCGAGCATTTCGATGCACAGTTCGGGATTTATAGAGATTAATACTTAATGCAAAAATGAGCAAAATTTAGCTATATTCAACAATCCACTTGGCATAAAGCACTCATTCTATGTAAACAGGTTATGACTTTTGACCGATTATAATGGACTAGAAAGGTTTAATAGTAGCGGTGGTCGTAACAGCATTGACGTCAGGTTTTTACCCCGTTCTTTTCCTCCTTTGCGGTACGGGTTCGAGCCTGCCTTCCTACTACCACTTTTTTTTTGTTCAACAGACACATCCAAACACCCGAGCAACACCGGGCTGAAATGCTAGTATATCTATAAAAGTGAACGTGTCTGTGTGTGTGTCAGTCTGTCTGTCTGTCTGTGTACATTTTCCTTCGCAATAACTCTGTCAATTTTACGTCTACAGACTCGAAATTTGATATACAGGGTACTGAGATTTGGGAAATTCTTTGTGATCGGGTTTCAGCCAGAAATTTGGCTAAGGGGTAAAAATTCAACGATTTGACCTTTGAGAACTCTACCAAACTCCTCCGACAATTTTGGGTCTAAACAGTTGAAATTTTAGATATAGGTTCTTGGACATGGATCTAACTTAATAAGTTGATTTGATTCCAAAACAATAAATTTTAAGGAGTCATAATAGGAGTCAAAGTTTTAAAAAATTTGATTTCTGCGGTCTCTACCAAATTCCTCAGACAATTTCTGGTTTAAACATTTGAACTTTTACATAAAGGGTATTCAGAGATAGGGCAAGCTGTTTAATCGGTTTGGGTCGAAAATTTTTAGTTACCAATATATAAATGTATGTATGTATTTAAGGTTGTCATGTCCGCGTAACACTTTCGACAGAGGCGACAGATTTTCTAAAGATCAATAGCGTTTTGATGTTCGACCTTTCATACGACAAATATCGAAAAATTGGCTAAAAACATTAATATCTTCACCTTAAACTGGGCACTTTTCCACAGGAGTGGGCGCTTTTTTCGTGGATATTTTTTTAATTTATCCTCTCCTTTTGATTGTCTAGCCTTAATTTTAATTTGATTTGGCGGTCGCCCTTACAGCATAGCCGTCATGTTTTTTCCCATTCTTTTCCTCCTTTGCGGTTCGGGTTCGAGCCTGCCTTCCTACTACCACTTTTTTTTTTTTTTTTGCTCAACATACACATCCAAACACCCGGGCAACGCCGGGCTGAAATGCTAGTATATCTTTAAAAGTGAAATTGTCTGTGTATGTGTCTGTGTGTGTACATTTCCCTATCCAACTACTCTGTCAATTTTGAGTCTACATACTCAAGATTTGGCATAAGGAGTATTGAAATTTGGGAAAATCTTTTCAATTAGTTTTCGGCCAGATATTAGGCTGTCAAGGAGTCATATTTAAACGGTTTGACCTTTGAAAACTCTACCAAACTCCTCTGCCAATTTTGGGTCTAAACACTTGAAATTTTAGATATAGTTTACTTGGGCATGGATTACACTTTTTAATTTGATTTAAGCCCAAAACAATAAATGTTAAGGGGTCAAAATTGGGGTCAATTTTTTTTTTAATTTGACCCCTCCGATTTCTACTATATTACTCAGCCAATTTTTGGTCTGAACATTTGAAATTTTACATCAAGTGTATTCAGACATAGAGCAAGCATTTTAATTGGGTTTTGGCCGAAAAGTTAGCTGCCAAGGAGTTAAAGTTCAAAAGATTTTACCTTTGCGTTCTCTAGTGAACTATTTGGCCAATTTGGGGTTTAAACATTTGAAATTTTACATAATAGGTATTCAAACATGAAGCAAGTTTTTAATCAGTTTTGGAGCGAAAATTTGGCTGGCAAGAGGTCAAAGTTAAAAGAGTTTACCTTTTCCGACTCTAATAAACTCCTGCGCCAATTTTGGATCTAAACACTTGAAATTTTAGATTTAGGTTACCTGAACAGAAGTAAAACTTTTTAATATATATATATATATATATATATATATATATATATATATATATATGCACATAAAGTTATGAACAGTACATAGGGACCGAGCAAAGCCGGGCTGAACTGCTGGTAGTAGTAGTAGTAGTAGTAGTAGTAGTAGTAGTAGTAGTAGTAGTAGTAATAATAATATCACATACTGTTAGTGTCATATAAAGTAATCATGAAAAGGTAGGAAAGATGGTAAGATTGAAGAAGCAAAGCACCATGCAAGCCTCATTGGAACGACATGGAGAGTGTTAGAATCTTAATGACGTTTGTTATAATTCATGTTCCTGAGTAAACCAGCGGTCGTTAAAAAATCATGAGTAAACGTATGTTTCGATAACGCAAACTTGGCTGCAATGTTGAAAGAGTAATGAAATTCAGAGAGACTTGTTGTCACTCAGACTTCATGGAGCGCCACCCGCATTTTATCAGTGAGCAATCACTGGTTACGACTCGTACGAGAACTTCTAGTGATTAAGAGATGATGATGATGATGATGATGATGATGATGATGACGACGACGACGACGACGACGACGACGACGACGACGATGACGACGGCGGCGGCGAATTTCTAAATCGCCTTATTGGAAATGGTAAGTCATAAAACTTGGTGGATCATAAATGTCTAATGGAAGACGATAAAACGAATTCGATTCGCCATTTTCCTCGGGAATTCGATTGTATATCCTCCCGCTTATTGTACAGTTCGGCGAAGACATAAAAACAAAAAATAGTAAAGATTAATAAAAAAAATAAAAATAAAAAAATGTTAAAAGTAAATAAATAAAATATTTTCTTGCTGGATAAAAACGGGACAAAGAACGGATATTCGTTATTGCTTAAACAAATTACAAATAGTAAACGTTCAGTTACGCAAGTACGTACGCTATTTTAACCCTTTAATTCACAATCGAATAAAATATTAAACTAGAGAAAGACTTTATGCATCGTGTGTGAACTACTGATGAAACAATTCCAATATTTTTTCCCGATTCCGATACAATTACCTATTCTTCACTAAATTTCAGATTCCGATACAATAACCGATTCCGAATCTTTATAAATCTCTAAATATTTAACTATAAAGTTGCTATTTTTCACATATGTTGTAAAAAAAAACGTTAAATGGTCAGATATTTTCTCAAGCGTAAAAAATACACTTTTAAGGAATGATATATAGGTTTTTTATTTTAATATTAGGTTCAAATCAATAAAAATGTATTATTTTATCATTACTACACGCAGTGGAACAGTTTGCTTTTAACAAAATCAAATAAAACGACAATCAAAATAATCGTTTTTGGCATCGGAAAATAAATACAGATTTTTCTGATTCCAATATCGATTCCGATACCCTTAAAAGTTCCGATTTTCTGATTCCCAATTTCGATTCCGATTAATCGTCTCAACAAGATCTCAGATTTTGTCATAATATAGTTCTTTGTCGCCTAATGTTATCAATGCATAAAACTAGGAATATATATATATATATATATATATATATATATAAATATATATATATATATAAATATATATATATATATATATATATATATATATGTCACGAGATGCCGATTTCGAATCTCGCTAGATTCCGCCACTCTGATGAGTCCTGGCTGGACGACGAAACACGTGTCAGTGGATACTTATATTTTCAAAATTATATATATATATATATATATATATATATATATAGTAAGTTATAAAATGTATATGGCGATTAAGCTACACTGAATATTCCGCCATATACATTTTATAACTTACTAACTCGCTCTACCTACGTATTGAGCACTTTTGAAGTAAATACTTAAAGTTTACGCATATATATATATATATATATATATATATATATATATATATATATATATATATATATATATATATATATATACTAGACCAGGCATGTCAAACATACGGCCTGCAAGAAGTAGAATTGACGCCCCATAGACAATTTTAAGCAACTTGGAAAAATCAAGGAGAAAACCGAAAAGATCAAAATAAAAGGTGAGTTCGAAAAGTAGTTAAAATTTTTTATCTATTCTCGCTTTAGGAAAGTCTTTTTTTTTTATACTGAGCCCACATACTTCCCTTAGTTTCCCTTTCTTACGCAGGGTACCTTTCTTAGCCCTACACGGACTTCCGGCGGTATCATTCACTTCCTTTTCTCCTGCACGCCAACATGCTGTCTCAGCGGTAGCTTATCTTTTTTCACTCCCACCTCGACGTTCTGCACCGACGCTGTAAGTCCTTCTTTTCTTTGTTTTTTTGTTTTTTTTTTTGTTTTTTGTTTTTTTTGTATTTGTTTCTCTGAGGCTCCACTAAAGTTAAATTACCGGTGATAAGACAAAAACTTGTCCCTTCGAAAAACTTAATCTTCTGCTGGGTGGGGGTTTTGTAAAATTAAGTTTTGCTGCAATGATTTCTACTCGCAAAGTTGAATTTATTTTATTTTTCATTAATAAATATTTTAGGCATTAATCAGAGAAATTACATAAACAACGACATTAAAGAAAGCAATTTTACCCACAATATTATTTTTTCTTTTAAAATGCAAAATTCTAATTGTTTTTATATTTTGATTGTTTACATTTTTTTTTTAGTTTTAATTGTTTCCTTTTGTTTTTAAATTTTTAATTGTTCTTTTTTATTTAAAGTTCATAAAAGTTTATTTCGTTACATTGGCTTTGTTAGATTTGTTTGATCTTTTTATGACTCGCACCCGTGAAAACTGACAAAACGTAATTTTACGAAATCCACAACCATGTATTATTTATTATTTTATCATTGCTACAAGCAGTGGAAGAGTTTGCTTTTAACAAAATCAAATAAAACGACAATCAAAATAATCGTTTTTGGCATCGGAAAATAAATACAGATTTTTCTGATTCCAATATCGATTCCGATACCCTTAAAAGTTCCGATTTTCTGATTCCCAATTCCGATTCCGATTAATCGTCTTAACAAGCTCTCAGATTTTGTCATAATATAGTTCTTTGTCGCCTAATGTTATCAATACATGAAACTAGGAAAATTCAATTTTTCAAAGGGACAAGCTTTTTGCTTTATCGCGGGTAAATTAGCTTCAGTGGCCCTCAAAGAAACAAATACCTTTTTGTTTACAGAATTTATTGACTTTCAATTTCTTCACATCCTTATTTGGACTCACATTTTCATTGTCTTGGACTTTTAAGCGTTTCCCGCTTCTCTCTCTTACCCACTTGTCACACTGTCACTGTATTTCTTTTTTTATTTCCTTTTCAGTTTTTACCTTCTTCTATTTTCAATAAACCTGTCCATAAGCAAATTGTCTTCATAAAGTGATAAATCAAAAAAATGTTGTGCCCGTGACGTTTTAAGCCTTTGATTGGTGGTTTCAATGTAAAGAATAACTTTCCCAAAGCAAGAATAGATAAGAAATTTTAACTATTCTTCGAATACACCTCTTATTCTGTATTTATTTTATCTACTTTTACGTTTCCTGTCGTGTAAGCTTTATTGCTTTTTACTATTGTGTACTTTTTATTAAAATTGACGTTTATAACTAAAAATATGAATCGAGTAATACTGTGCAGAGGTCAGGTTCCTTTGTGATAACTGTTTTTATTGATATTTTATAAATATTTTTCGTTGTGTTTGATTTTATTTTGACTTGTTAATTTTCCAGATTGTACATCGTTTTTACAATGGTTAGTGCTCTTGTGACTAAGAAAAAAGAGAAAAGTAAAGAAAAGCGAGTGTTTCATGAAAAATGGGAACTACAGTATTTTTGCACAGAAGTGAATGGAAATATACATTTTTTTAATTTGCAATAACAATATATAAAGTATAAACTGCAAAGACATTATGAAACGAATCATCCGTCTTATAACAAATATAAAAGCCCCATGTGTGTTTCAATGCTCAAAGAATTGACGGTTAACTTGACAAAACAACAAAGCTTTTTTACAAAACGTCAGAAAGTAAATGTCGCTTCCGTTACTGCAAGCTATGAACTCAGCCTTATAAAAGCGGCCAAAGTTGTGTATCCGGAAAAAGCATACTTGTTCAAAAATATTTCCCTCACCAGAAACACTGTTGCTGAACGGATTGATGAAATGTCAAGTGATTTGAAGCAACAGTTGAAAGCTGAATAATTAAGATTTGAACAGTTTTCAATTGCAATTGATGAGACTGTCGATATCACTGGAAGAGCACAGCTTGCGGTCTTCATCAGGGCCTGTGACAATAAATTCAACATTTATGAAGACCTGATTGAACTAATCACTATGCATGACACTACAACAAGCCAGGACATCTTTGAGAACGTTGAACGGGTTCTGCATAAATATGATTTAGATTTGAGCAAGCGTGTATGCTTGTCTACTGACGGTGCAGCGAATATGGTTGGCAGACATAATGGTGATGCTGCCAAGTTACAAGCAAAAATAAAGAATTTACATTCGGATTTGTCATTTCCACATTTCCTCTCTATTATTCATCAACAAAATTTGTGTTCAAAGATTTAAAATTGGATCATGTGCTTAATTTAGTGATAAAGACAGTGAACTATATCAGAGGTTGTTTTCTCAACCACCGTCAATTCAACCAGTTGTTAGAAGATATGGATAATCAGTTCACCAATGTTCCATTCTACACAGATGTATGCTGGTTTTCATGTCACAAAGTTTTGAAAAGATTTTATTTGTTAAGACAAGAAATAATCACCTTTTTGGAGATGAAAGGTGGAAACACTATTGAAATGAAAGATGAAAGTTGACTCCAGGATCTGGCTTTTGCCGTGGACATAACAGCACAATTAAACGATCTCAATTTAAAAAAAAAAAGCTCATCACTCAGTTGTATGATGACGTCAAATGATTCATTATGAAGTTGAGATCATGGAAGTCACAAGTCTCAAATGAAAATTTAATTCATTTTCCTACGTGCAAAGAAAAAATTTTAAAAATAGTACTAATATTAACTCAGCACTAAGTTTTGCCAAGTATGACAGTCACCTGAAATCATTGTCAAAGGAGTTTCAAAAAAGATTTCGTGATTTCCCATATTTTGAGCAAGAGTTTGCATTATTCACAGCGCCGTTTACTTGTGATGTTACTAAGGTAGACGAAAGCCTACAAATGGAACTGTTAGAAGGGCAGTCAGATTTTTTCTCAGAGTATTTTAAAGTGGGAATACCTGATTTCTTTTCATACCTTCCGTAAAGGTTTATAATATTCAGAAAGTTTGTCGCACGGATTGTGGCAATGTTTGGTTCCACCTATTGTGCTAACAATTATTTTCCTTCACGAAATTAATAAAGACTTCTCAGAGAACTAGGTTGACTGAAAAACACTTATCTTCTCTTGTAAAGCTCGGCGATACACAGAAACTTCAGCCAGACACACCAAAGCTTGTCAAGAACAAGAGGTGTCAAACTTCAGGACAAAATACGAAACATGTTTGAGTACTTTATAATAAATGTTCATTTTGAATTATTAAAATTTATACGCATTGCATTTGTTGCATTCAAATACATGTTGGCTATGTATGTTACTTTTTAAATTTTCGTTATATCGAAATAAAGAACAGATGTATATGTCATGCTAATTTCCTTTGTTATATTCTTTTGTTAAACTACAAGTACTTTTAACTTGTCTTTATCCGTTTCTGAAATAGAACAGCGTCACACATGAAACATTTTCAAATATTTGTACTGGTGTTTTTGTTTTCTTAATCTTATTCATCCAGAGAAAGTCTCAAAATAAAGACGAAACGTTGATGAACACATAACTCGGTTTGTTCCTTTTTATTTCTCTATCTCTCTCCCTCTCTTTCTCTCTCTCTCTCTCTCTCTCTCTCTCTCTCTCTCTATATATATATATATATATATATATATACATATATATGTATATATATATCTTTGTATATATGTATCGACGTATTGATAATGTGAGTTGCCATGCATTATATTATTATATTATCAACCTCCCTTGCCATGTGTAACGCTTACCGAAACAATTCATATGCGTTTGTGCAAAGACAAGGTGAAACATAATTTTGAGAACACTTATCCTCAATCCTTTTACTTGTGAAAATTCATCTTGATTAAAAGTTGTGCTCGTGGAATTTTAATTTCAATTCTTAAAGTAATTAACATTGCATAATTAAGCTAATCAACCTTTCGTTGATTTAATTAAGTACTTTTAATTAGCAAAATGTCTGCTGACGTCATTGCTGTATTTAATCGATTTATATAATTCGGTTTCGTGGGCCAGTTTCTCTTATCTGAGCATGCGAATTTCGTAGCCCTTACTTCTTCAACAGATGAACTTGGAAGATATCTTATGGTATCATTGTCTACTATAAAAAAAATCATATGGCGTAAAACATAAAATTACAATATAATATTGTAAACCGAATATGCCCCGCACTCTCTGCAAATCTACAGTCCCTGTCCCATCGCCACACTGTTGAATCCCTACACTTGTTTTACAAGTACTTCCACGAAATGTGCTCCAACTAACTTAAAAACCTGTACTTCTGTCAATGTAAATACTCTTGACTAGCAACAAAATCCTTCTACTTCATTATAGATGTATCTAGAAGCTGGAAAACTTCTATTCTAATAAATTCTTTCCTCAGACTGATATACGTTGGATTTGGGGGGGGGGGCGCTGTCCACGAAAGAAAATCTAGTGGTAAATGCGCAAGCCCTGATGTGGCAACAATACTCTGTGCATGACAAACGGTGGCTTTGTAGAGGTACTGGATACGTTCACGTATGAGTAATTTTTAGTACGGTTCCAGTTCATGTTGCCTGTCAATGTTAAGCCCTTAGGTAGAATGTTCTTACTGGTTGATAAGAGTTCTTGTAATTGTTAAAGAAAAGAAGCTTAGTCTTAGTAGCATTAAATGTTACAATCCATTTACCACCCGATTCCACTACAGACTAGAGGCTGTTTGTTTTGCCATTGCCTATGATGTGTGTATGTCTGTTTTCCCCTCATATCCGTTATAGAGCCTTGTGTCATCAACAAATATACCATCTCAGATTTAATGTTATCAGAGAGTTCATTCATGAATATTAGGGATAATTAAAGTCCAAGGATCGATTCCTGAGGCTCTCTCGTATTAATATTTTGCTGTTTTGATGTACGTCCATCAAGTACAACCTTTATTTCGCTCTTGTTGAAGAAGAATCTAAGTATATTTAGCATTTATCAAGTAATATCGTATGATTTAATTTTTTTCTAGTAGCTCTTCATGTCAACCTATGTCAAAAGCGTTGGATATACCAAGGGCTATAACGTTGGCCTCCCACGCTTTATCCACCACATGGTATATGCGGTCAGAGATGATCGTTAAAATATCTGTAATAGAACGGTATTTTCTCAATCTATATGATTGGTTAAAGATCTATGGATTTAGATTAGCTTTTGCGAAGTGGTGGAATAATGTTTGATGGATTAATGACGCAAAGATTTTAGCAAAAAGGGAAAGAGACTGATATGTCTAAAATTAAGCGGGTAAGTTCTTTCAAAAGAATTCTTGTACACTTGTATGACAAAGGCGAATGTTCGGCTATCACGAAAGCAAGATTCAACAAAGCATTTGTTGTAGAATTTGAAAAGTTCAGGGGCTAGCTCAGCTGAGCATTGTTTAATTAGTATAACAGGGACGATATCAGGCCCAAATGCGTTGTCGATTTCTAAATTTTTTATGCTATCGCGGACATTAGAAGGGTTACTTTTCAGATCATCAAGTGTAGCTTCTGTCCGCATAGAGATATTGTTTGTTGGGTCTTAGACGAACAAAATTACCCGTGCATGAATCACAAAGCAAACTTTGCTGAATTTTAAAATCCATAAGGGGGAGACTTCCTAGCTAAAATTAATTCTATCTTAACTTTTGTTATGACTGGGTAATTGTGAGACGCAGACGGGCTGAGGTGTCGGCAATATTTAGATTATTACACTCCGACAAAGTCTCGCCCGTATCATTTCTGTACAGAAACTCACGAGAAACTGTTTTCTCTTTCGAACACGTGACGTCACCTCTTCACATCGTTCGACACGTTTTTCTAAGCAGTCTAAATTTCGACCCTCGCTTCAATCACGCCTCTGAGTACGTTTCCGTTTGTTGCCAGGATATTCTGACGTGTACTAATGTGATCCTCGTCAAAATTTACACTTACTAACTCAATCGCTACCTACTGATGTACGGTTCCTATCTATAACAGAGATAAGAATGACTACCGAACTGTATATATTCTCTTTTATTTGTTGCACAATATTTTTTCTTTACAATATCTATGATTAGTATGAGGCATCACTCTAGTTGATCCGCCGTAGATAAGGAAATAAAGTCTCCTAACACATGTGCTAAGATTCATACACAACACCCAAAAGGGCTTCTCTAGCTGTCTATATGAGACATACCATTGTATCTCAACTCAAGAAATCTTCACATCAGCACACACACACACACACACTTATATATATATATATATATATATATATATATATATATATATATATATATATATATATATATATATATATATATATATATTGTAAAATGTTTTTGACTCCTAATGGGGGTAGTTATTTCTTTGGTGTCCACCACACCAAAATGTGGCACAAAGCCAAAAGGTGGAAATAGGCAAGCTCCCCTAAAGGAGAGGCACTCTTGCCTCATCATAAATTGCCTGGGCACCCGTCCCCGTCGGCATTCCCCGGTAGGGGCGCCTCAGGCGACAAGCAATTAATTTGCCCCACCAGAAAGCCCGGTAGCAAAGCCTGGGAGGGTGGACCTCCTAGTTAGTACCCAAGCGGTGTACCTCAGTCCGACAGGTGCTTGGCCGAACCTCGGTCCCTCACCTGTCGGCCTGTCAAGAACGGATTCTTGACGAGTACGACTACCCTGTCTTCCTGCAGCTGAAGCTGCTAGTAGACCTTCCCCATCAGAGGACTAATGGGGGTAGTTATTTATTTGGTGCCCACCACACCAAAATGTGGCAAAAGGCCCGAAGGTGGATATAGGCAAGCTCCCCTAAAGGAGAGGAACTCTTGCCTCATCAAAAACATGCCGGGGCACCCTCGTCGGCATTCCTCGGTAGGGGCGCCTCAGGCGACAAACAATTAACTTCCCCCACCGGAAAGCCCGGTGGCAAGGACTGGGAGAGTGGACCTCCTAGGTAGTACCCAAGCGGTGTACCTCAGTTCGACAGGTGCTAGACCGAGATTCGGCCCAGAACCTGTCGGGCTAAGTGTCAAGAACGGATCCTTGACGAGTACTTCTACCCTGTCTCCTTACAGCCGGAGACCTTCGCCATTACGAGTAATGAGGGGATGTGTCATTTTTATAACCACCTTTCAAAATTATTATAAAAATTGTCTAATTTTGGATTCAATCAGGTTGCTGTTAACTACGCCACAGACTGCATTTGATTCTTGGCCGTCATCTTGGTTACTGCCAATTACTGATCTGAACTACGCCGCCATCTTTGTTCAACATAATGTCTCAAAACTTGACATATATATATATATATATATATATATATATATATATATATATATATATATATATATATATATATATATATATAAATAAATGACAAAAGCCTATATTCCAATTTTCAGGATGATTATCTTACAAATTATTTCTTTTAAGTACGTTGATATGTAGAATTCTTGACAGCACCCGTTCCGTAGCGCAAAATCATTCATGTAATAATTATAGCAATCAAAGAATTTATTTAATCAATTTCGCTACAAAACAGGTGCTGTCAAGAATTGGACACGACAACGTACTTAAAGGAATAAATTGTAAGATGGCCAACATCCTGAAATTTGGAATATAGACATTTGTAATTTCTTTTTTGTATGCTCTGTAATTACATTGAGCTTTATAAATTAAAGGATTGGTATAAATAATAAAATATAATTGAAAAAAAAAGATATTCACACGCACATATATATATATATATATATATATATATATATATATATATATATATGTACATACACATATATATAAGTCTGACGAATTCTAGCGTGGATGAAACGCGGAATATTCTGTGTAGCTTAATTGCTATATATATTTTTATAACTTACTACCTAGCTCTATCTATGTATTGAGCACTGTATTGAGCACTGTTGAAGTAAATACTTAAAGTTTACGCATAAATTATATTTTCGTATATTAATTTATGTGATTAAATGAAGTAGTCATATATATATATATATATATATATATATATATTCAGAATGTGAGAGATTGTATAATAAATTCCACAGCCAAACAACGT
>NW_027633534.1:30000-38896 GCF_053919585.1 Euprymna scolopes
ACATGTAAATGCCTTGACACGCGTTTACTAACCTAGGAAGAAGGGGCGAAAGTATACGGATATATAGTGAAAGAAATAGAACAGCGCGTAATGGAAAAAAGAAGAAAAAAAATAAGAAAAAAAAGAGGAAGAAAAGAAGAGGATACAGTGATCTAATGTTAACTGTCATATTAGTCTAGAAACTCTGAGAAAAGTAAGGGAAGTAAACTGGATGTTTGTACACGCGTCCTATAGTAAATTGAGTCATGGAAAGTAGGTCTATTAAAAGATAAATAAATTAATAAAAAAATAAATAAATAAATAAATAAAAACAAGAAAATAAAAATAAAAAGAATATTATATATAAAGTTTTAAAACTATCTGTATGTTATTATGTAAAAATTAGTTAGAAATAAATATTATCTTATAATTCATTTAAATATTGTATTCGTAATATAATACTATGAATTTAAAAAATTGAGTCTTATGTATTTAATATTTTATATATTTTCATGTAAATAATTTTATTGGTGATTATAGCGGTCGTTGTAATTAATATTTCAATTCTTAATTGATTAAGAAGTGGGAAATTGTAATATTGATCGCCCCCAATCCGATAGGACGTATCTAGTTTCGGTTGATATATACTTTTATTCACTCCGTACAACAAAATTATTCTCATGCACGCATAAAGAAATAAGTAAAATAATTATATTTTTGTGTTGATTTGTATCAAATCTAATAATATCTAGTTTTAGTATTTGGTCTTTTTGACTTAACTCAGTTTAATAACTAATGTATTATCTGCAGAGAAAAATTATTATCTTAAGGATATCTCATTTATTTATAAGTAATTTGGATAAACCAGGTAAAAGCACTACTAAAACCAAGTTTATACTTCCTCCCTCCTTGAAGAAAAAATATTTTTTTAAGTAAAGCCGGAAAAAAAAACTCTTCGGTTCCACAGCACTACTAAAAGCAGTAAATATAATTATAGTTATATATTCTATATTTATATTTAAATAATTTTTTAACTCAATGGGGTTGAATTACATTTATTTGTAAGGAAAAAAGTTAAAATAAGTTAAAACAAAAAAGTATTGTTTGTCTTGTGTATGTTTTGAATAGCAACAGTGGCTTTTAATATCAGACTTAAGACAAAGCGGCCATGAAATAGGTAAGCAGACGAATTTTTTAAACCGGAAAGCACAAACCGAATGGACGGTGTAAACGCCCAATCAAGCAAGCTGATCTTAGTTTTATAATTCTGAATCTGTTCGGATCTACATTTCTTTCAGATCCCATTTTAATTCAAGGTCCAGACTCTTCATCGTAGTTGTAGTTCAGCGACCTTAATATTATAATCACATTTCTTTCTTAGCCATGCTGCATTCACAAATATAACACCATCAGTTTCGACACATATGCCAGTGGTCATACTAATAGCATCACACAATACAATGCCTTTTTTTTAATTTGGGAACCTGCTACCTCCCTCGAATCAGGTCTCTTTGTACAACCTCTTCCACGACTTCTCGTAACCCTAATCAACCGTCTCTCTATCCACTATATTTTCCTAACCAATTTCGTCTGTTAATTTTTAAATAGCTGCAAGTGATTCTAAGCCGTCCAAATATTGGGTAGTGCCCCGTCAGTTTTCAACAGGCAAAAAACAATTCACGCCTGCTCATTTTATTATGTTTCCGGCAGGTCATTTCTTCTTGTAAATATCAATTTTCCTGCATTGCCCGTATTGAGCCGGAGACCCAACGCTGTTTCTCCTTTTGATGACTGGTGGTTTTCCTGCTATACCTAACTTGCCAAGTGTTGGCATTACTGTTTCATTAACCAAAATGTCGTCCATATACGAATCTATGTTCTACCTGATGAGGTCCTCTTTAATGAGAACATTTTTCAAAATTTTTGCCATGATTTTTGGGGCAACATTCAACTCAAACCCAAACCTAGTCAGACAATACTGGACTAATTGGTGCTTCCATAAACGTCTTGCAGCATGGATTTTTAAATATGAGGATTTTAACAACGATCTTTGTTGCTCTTGTCATCTGCCTTATAGTTTCTCCACATCAATTGCGTCTCCACTAAAATGACACGCAATATACTTATTTAGTTCTCGATAATCGAAAATTAGTCTGACTTTGTTCTTCGTGGATTGTATTGTTATGGGAAGGACTCCTATCTTTACATTTTGATCCAAAGGTACTAGGATTCCTTTCGCCAGCCAACGTTGAATTTCAATTTTGAAGTCGACCTTTTGTTCTTCTATTAGCTTTGTATAATAACGATCAACATTGTTTTTTCAAGGTGGGGTTTCTGAAGTCCACTTTCATTCAACAGTCCACCTCATTGCATAAAATTTCGCACTTAAATCCTTCTTCACCACCTCACATTGAGATTTTTATTTGTTCTCTCGGTTCTAATGGATGCTTGTAGCGCAATATCCTCCTCTGGTTCCCACGTCACCATTTTCGTCGATAATAACTCCTCCAAACAGGCAGATAATATGCATCTCCACTATGACATCGTCGATCATATTTTTTCCAGCGCAATTACCTCGGTTCTCAACAGACGTCCACGTATTTCCAATGTTACAATGCTAATTTCTTTGCATGAAAGTTTCTGTCCATCCACTACTACTATAGCACTCACTTGAAAGACCTGATCGAATTAGTGTGGCCGTACAACTAGTATCTTATGAGGGCTCTCACTCTCATATCATTTAGTAACACTCCTAATGTTGGCAGTGATCCATTTTGTGCGATTTCTGATGTAAGGAAGTAACCGCCGACGCATGGGGGCTGGTTTATGGCCACCAGAGCGTATCCACACACCGGATCACTTGTGTTTCACGTTAGAACTGCGAAGTACACATTTTCTGCGTGTTGCCATGTGGAATCATCACATAGGTCTTGCTGACAGAGAGGCTGTGTACTTGCACGGAGAGACTTACACAATCGACACTCCTTTTCACGGTGTTATTAGAAAGCGGTGCAAGCAAGTGGTGAGGGTAGAAGCGAGAAGTAATAAACACGCAGACAATTCGCCAACACATTTCATTTTGTCCATCTTCACACACACACACACACACACACACATATATATATATATATATATATATATATATATTAGAAGCCTTGACTCTCGAACAGACGGTCGTGTTTCAATCCTGGATTGAGGTAGTTGCCTATCTAGCCGCACTTATGAGCTGCGAAACAGCGAAACAGTAATATATATATATATATATATATATATATATATATATATAAATATATATATATATATATATATATATTACCGCTTATCAATACTTATATATAAATATATAATATATCCTCATTATTGGTATTAAATACTCGTACAAGGTGCTTTCAATAAATTTCCAGACTTTTTTACACGGGCCTTTAAAATTGTTGTAAATACTTGCAAATTCAGTATGTTAATTACTAGATATCTTATGAGATGACTGATCAATTTTTATGATATAAGGTTCAAATTAACAGCTACAGCAGGAATTTACAATACACCCTACTAAAGCCTTATTGTTACAGCTAGTGGATTTCAAAATTGCAATCTGGGCGTGAGGCCAGTTTAGAAGAACAGTATGCAATAAAATTGTTTTAAACTTGAAAGAAAAATGCCACAAAAACGTATGGAATGCTTCAGACTGCTTTTGAACCATCTTGCATGATAAGAACATCAGTTTTTGAGTAGCATCAGAGATTAAAAAAAGGCAGGAAGTCTGTGTAGGATAATGAGAAGTGTGGGAGAAGTAAAAGAAGTAAGAGCATCGGAATTGATTGGCCAAATAAAGAATTTCATGGGTAAGGATTATGATGTGCTTATAGGGACAATAAATGCACAGTTTGATGTCAGTGTGGAAACTGTACACACAATCATTCGCGAGAAACTGAAGATATGGAGGATTTTCGCGAAGTTTGTCTCAAGTGTGCCCAGAGAAGATCAAAAAGAAAGACGCAATTCAGATCCCGCAGTTCTTCATGTTCTGATTACCTGCGATAAAATCTGGATCTACTGCTATGACCCAGAGACCAAGAGACAGAGTTTCCAGTGGAAGCATGCTGACTCTCATAAACCCAAGAATGCCAGACAGAGAAAATCCACTCAGAAACCTGTGATGATCCCTTCTTTTTTACAGGATGGGTATGATCTATCTACGCATGGTTTCCACTGGATAGGCAGTCAATACGGAATACTATGTTGAGTTTTTAAGAGAGTTCAAATTGGGTCAGTAGCATTTCCACCTGGACAATGCACCGGTCCACAACTCCATCCTTGTTACAGACTATTTGACCAAGATGAGTATCAAGATAGTTCCTCAGTCTCCGTTCTTATAGTCCAGACTTTACTCCCTGTGACTTTTGATCATTCCCTAAGCTTAAGAAAAACCTTAGAGGATGTCGTCATGAAACAATTCAGGAGATGAAAGAGGTTGTGTCATTGACACGCTCACATAAAAGGACTTCCATGGGGTCTTCGAGAAGTTGTTAGAACGGTAAAAGTACATTGCAGCCGGAGCAGATTACTTTGAAGGGGACTAGAGTTCTATGTGTGTACTATCAAGAAAAATGCCCATACGAAAAAGTCTGGAAACTTATTGAATACACCTCGTATCTATTAATCCTTGAGCGTGCATCGAACTGACGCCATAACACTTAGTTTGCTTTACAAATGTTGATGTTAGAATTTCAACCTCATCGGCCCAGTAGTTTCTGAGAAAAGTGAAAAGACAAACAGACAAACATACAGACTACGAGAAATCTAATCTATCCATTAATAAAGATATTTATATAACAAAGGTTCGATGCCGATGCAGATGAATCGACAGTTATTCAATGAAGAACTGGCAATTATTCAATAACACGCTAAATTCGCGTTCAAAATGTTGCTTTTCAACAGCAGATGTCGAAAAGCCAATATTTCGAAGGCGAATTTAGAGTGTTATTGAATAATTGTTAGTTCTTAAGCTGAAGTATTTGGCATAACAAAATTGAATATATTAATATCTTATTTAATACATAAACACACGTACACATATATATATGTATGAATATAAGTATTTTATGAATTTACAAATATAATATATGTATAACTATGCAGAATAAAGTTCAGGAAGTGATAAATGAAAAATAAAAATGCAAATGAATAAATATGCAACGGTTAGGTGTTTCCAAGTGTTAAGTTGGTTTGTTGTTATTGTTGTTGTTGTTGTTGTTGTTTTTTGTTGCTGTTTTTTGTTTTGTTTTGTTTTGTTTTTTGTTTTGTTTTGTTTTGTTTTGTTTTTTTTTTTGTTTTTCTGTTTTATTTTGTTTTGGGTTTTTTTTTGTTTTTGTTTTTTTGCATATATGATTAATTTTCATATAATGCAGTTTCAATTTATGTCAGTACCATCAAATTCAAATCTTCGCTATAATAATTATTTGCTAATATCTTTCATCTGATGATAAGAACGCATTGTTTGAAACACTGCGGATTATGGAAATCTTGATATTTCTTTTTGAGTATTCTGTTGAACAATAAATTCTTGTAAATTATAACCTTTAGTTTATAATTGTGGTCTTTTATGACAAGCTCTATTTCCTATTTTATTTGTATTGAGTTTTTTTTGTTGAGATTACTATATAAATAGTAATGTTTATATATTCTCGTTGTTTACATGTTTAGCTTCTTTTTAGATTTGTGAGTACTGTCTTCCGGTTGGCAGTAGAGTTCCCGATGCATGAGCGATCGGCTTTTTGGTACCGTAAAACATTATATGTAGAATACAAGCTCCATTGCTATATGATTTTGCGTCGCTGGCTACTATTATTTTCAGCTTTGGGTCATAGTGCGTATGAAACAGTTCCAATATTAGAGTATCCTTGATTTTTTTCAAACGTCGCTTGACATTCACTTCCAGGTTTTTTTTCATTTCTATAGTAGTTCATTTAGTGTGGCGTGCATATTATTTATAAAGACTTGATAGAAATTTGCCAGTCTCAGAAAACTTTGGAGCGCTTGTACATTATCGGGAGCAGGTATGTTCTTTGTGGCTTCTATCCTCTCACCGTTGAGGAGTCTTCCATTTTTATTAATTATGTGACCTATGTATATTAACTCATTCATGAGGAAATCACACTTTGCTTCTTTTACTTTAAATCCGAAGTTTGCATTTGTTTCAAAACCTCATGTATATGTTAGGGATGCTCGTCTGCGGATTTCCTCGTCCAAGTAGGCGCATGCGAAGTCGAGTCTGCCCAGCATGATATCCATGACCTGCTGGATTATATGACCTGCTGGAAAATCGCAGGTGCGACCTTGACCCTGAAGTCTTACCTCGAATACTTGTAGATCCCGCTGTGTGTATTGATGCAGAGGAGTTTATAGCATTTTTCGTGACGGGGATCTGTAGATATGCGTCACTTAAATCCACTTCAGAGAATATTGTACCACTGTTGAGTTTGTTGAATATCTCTTCCGGTGCGGGAGGGGATAGTGGTAATCTTTCAGAGCCGCATTCAGAGCCGTGGGAAAATCCGCACAGGCACGGATTTGGTTGGTCTGTTTTGTAACGTATACGGTAAGGGTAGCCCATTCATTGGAGCTTATTTCGATAGTACTGTAGCCTTTTCTAACTGATCCAGTTCATTATAAATTTTCTCGACTGCTGCAAACGGGATGCTTTGCTTCTTTGAAACGGGTAGAGCGTTTCCCTTCATCTCAAATCTAATTATATTCTTGGTACATCTTCCTAGTCCCGATGAAAAAACTTCGGCAAATTTTCCTTTTAACTCTTCCTTTAATTGTTGTGTCCCAGTAGAGTTTTCTACCTTATGGTTGAAAGTGTTTATTGGTTGGTGCCAGAGTTTAAATTGCTCCATCCAATCTGTTCGAAAACTGGCGTCTTTACCTTCTAGCTAAAAGAAATAATTTTTCCCTTGTTTCATACAATAAAATGTTCACTTCTAACGACAGTCAGGAAAAAATATTCAAAAATTCGAAGAGAAAAACAAATTTCGAACAAATTAAAATGTTATATTTAAATTTTCCAGTTTGCAATGAATTAAATCAATGAACGAGTCAATGCGACACATATGCACAGCATAAGGTCAACCTTAACAATGGACAGTTTCCATGTTCTTCAAAGGGGACAGTTGTGTTTTTTTTATGTTTTGTTTTTGTTTTTGTTTTTGTTTTTGAAACAAGTAAACAAAAACGCTTTTTAACAGAAGTCAGGTTTCTTTCACTTTTTCTTAAGAAAAGGACAAAAGGATTTAACTTACGATTTGAGTTTTTATTTTCCTTCTTTGCATTCATTTTCACTTTTCGTGCGTTCGTTTCTTTGTATCAGTTTCGGCGTCTGTTATGACTTTTTATTTGAACATGTCTTTTTTTATCTTTTTTTTTTTTAAATAAACACCAGCCGGTTTTTGCTTGTGAATTTCCACGCGTAAATTATTTTCGAATTACCGTCAATTGTTATTTTGGATTCGAATTTCTCGATCGCCAGTTTGTTGTGATTTAAATGTTGACAGAAGAACGAGAAGACTTGGAAACAGTAAAATGAAATATATATTAACAGAAAATACAGAAATCTATATTGGTTTTAGGGGACTCCGCTCAAGTGGAAGGATAAAGTAAGGTTACAACCCCACTCCCTCTGAGTCTCAGGTCTAAACTGCTCGATCGCTGAAACTGCTTACCGGAAGTGACGTAAGGAATAATCCATCATCAGAATCTTACTTCTTGATTTTATTTATTTGTTAATGTATATTTATACTTTTTTTGTCTGTTTTCTGTTCTCATAAATGTGTAGGTACATATAAATGCTTATGTAAATGCTTCGGTATTTAGCACTCCTGTAAGAACTTTGTTAAGATTCATTGATTGTTTCACCTCTAGAAAAATATTAACCTGGTATAATCTCTCTCTCTCTCTCTCTCTCTCTCTCTATATATATATATATATATATATATATATATATATATATATACAGCAGATTAAATCAAAGGCACATTTTAATATACGAAGAAAAATGACTTACCCCTTCCAAAACTGAACAAAAGAAGGTGAAATAAATTAAAAACGGCCATTGGACAATAAAACTGTGGAACGCTCTACCGCTTGCCTGTTTCCCTCCTGACTTCAACATGGATGTCTTCAAGTCCAACATAAACAAATTACTAATGAACCGCCCCCCCTAAGTAATCACACTTTATCAAATCTCCAATACTAATGAATACTACAACACTATCCCATTGATTACTGTACACAAAATAACTCTTATCCCCGAGTGGCTTCTGGGCCTGGATAAGTGGTGACCTTCATGTAAAATAAAAACAAGTGCGAGAATAACAAAGAATCGGATTGGTGATATAGAAAGCTTAACACCACGTGTATATATAAAACACGCGGTAACATCATTTCATGCATTAGTCTGACGAATTGTCAGAAGGGTGAAACGTGGAAAATTCTGTGTAGCTTTATTGCCACGGTATTTTCATAACTTATATATATATATATATATATATATATATATATATATATATATATATATATATATATATATATATATATTTGACAACTAAGCTCTTGCTGTTTAAAAAAAATTTTATTTTTTCATGTGGGTTTTAGTTCAAGTTATCTCAATTTATTTATTTTCAAGTTGTAAACACGAATGGAGAATATACCATTAATTAAATCGTTGTTAGTTCTTATTTTACTATTAAAAAATGTAGATTTACAAAACGGCAAGAACTTAGTTTCCAACCTAATATATATATATATATATATATATATATATATATATATATATATATATATATATATATATATATATATATACTGTACTTCCTGCACTCTCTTTACGATATTATATTTTATCAGTGTATTATTTAGC
>NW_027633535.1:0-10000 GCF_053919585.1 Euprymna scolopes
TTTTTTTGACCACCATTTTCAGGTGTCGGAGGTGGGTCTGGACGAATACCAACACCATTTCTGGGGTTTCACAACCGCCCGGCTTCTCCGACATATGTTGGAAAGGAGTAGCGATCGAGCGAAGGGGGCTGTCGGTAGGCGGCCGCGGGTTGCATGTGTGCCCGGGACAGCACCCCCATCCAACTAAGGGGTGTCCCCCGGGGGCCAGGGGGACCTCGTCCAGGTCGGCCGGGCGCTTCCAGACGCCTACCGACACCGGTCAGGTCGGCGAGGCTCCCGGCGGCCCCGAGCGGGACCACAGGTTGCGGAAGGCGTCCAAGTGAGCGGCGGCGACGCCAGGAGGCCCCCGGGGTCGACTCCGCGGCCCCCGGGTCGGTGTGCGGGCCTCCAGAGCTCGATAAAGTAGTGGTGTCGCTAGCGGTCGAGAAGGCACTTTTCGACGCCTACTGCCACCCCCACATGGCGGTAGGTGTAAAATCGGAATAGACCGGACCAGGAATGTCGAGGGGGAAAAAAATGACAAAGTCCTGGTGTGCCTAGGCGTCGAGAAGGCACTTTGCGACGCCTACCGACATCCCCATGTGGCAGTAGGCGTAAAACTGGAAAATCGCCGACCAGAAATGTCGCTTCGTATAATCGACGTTTTTTTTGACCACCATTTTCAGGTGTCGGAGGTGGGTCTGGACGAATACCAACACCATTTCTGGGGTTTTCCAGTTTGAAAGTTTTATAAAACATGTTCGGTAGGAAGCACACTTTGGTGTGTCGGTTCGTCGGAGCAGCGACTCTTTGCCTCGTGGTGGTCCGGAACGTCTCTACGGGCTTGTCGCAAAGGCGTCAGAAAGTGGCATCTCCGCCGCCTAGGGCTGTCACCGTTATCGCTGTCGCCGCGCTCCAACTTGTTTTGATCCGCCGCCTTCGTTCCTGCCAACCGTGCGCCCGCTCATCGTCGTTAGGTTATAATACGTGGTACGTGTGTGTGCTTCTCCGTGGACCTAGGGCTGCTCGACGTGTCGAACGATATGTTGGAACAACTAACGGCTCCTTTTCCTGGTTCCATAGTCGTCGTGGTACCCGCGTCGTCAGCCATATCTATGTCCACCATGTTTAGCCGATACGTTTGCTGCAGCTTCTGCTTCCGCCTCAGCGTTCGCCGCTCTCAGCCGCCGCTGTTGTTGCTGCCGTTCTGCCATTCAACCACTACCTGCGAATCTTTCGATGATCGGCCGAACGACCCATCGCTGTGCGACCGATAAATCCTCCGGATTAGGGAGAAACGCCGCCGCTCTCTGCCGCCGTCGAACGGAAAAACGTACATTGTAACGAACGAACGAACGAACGAACGAATTAACGAACGAGCGAACAAACAAACAAAAATAGCCGCGGGGGATGCACTATGTAGATCCTGATCCCCTTGTAACCATACGTACGTTGTTCGATGCTCTCCCGTCCTGGAAGTCGCCGCAGCAAACAGGAGGATGAGCAGCAGCAGGCGCCGCCGCCGTAACCGCCGCCTGCCTGCCGCCTCCTACTCCTGTCAGCGTCCGATCTCACAGCCGTGTGAACGTTCGCTGACACCCGATTTCTTTCCGTCTGGCAAAACCTTGGACGTCCCGCTCGCGGTACACGTGCTGCAGCGACTTCTCGTCCGACAACGCATAAGCGTCGACGTCTGCCGCCGCATCTTCTGATACGTGGACGGTGATAGCGCTAGTCCCTTCTTGCGCCACCTCCACCTTTGTTAGCGCCAAAGAAGATCGATCGAGCAGTCGTGGTCGCAGTCGATTAACCCGTTTTCACCGTCCGCAGTTCCCAAGCCGCCGATCAAGTCGTTGCTCTTCTTGTTCGTTCTTCCCATACCGTCGATTTGCACGGCTGCCGGATGAGCCATCCTCTGTCCGGCGAAGCGCTCACGTCAGTGATCGATACTTGCACCGACAGTCCTCCCGCTCGCGACTCGGTGCTCGAATCGGACTCGTTCGTTTTTATCTCGATGCGATTGTGAAAAGGGGGACCGGTCGTCAATGTCGTGTGTGTCGACGATGTTGTTCGCCCGGTCCGCCGCGTTGTTGTCGTTTTTTTTTTTTTTTTTTTCCCCTAACGTTCGCCGTCGCACGGACGAAAGGGTGAGAAAAAAAAAAAAGCTCGAAAAAGCCGCCCAAAAAAATCGGACCGAGGAGCCGCTTGCGAGAACGCGCCATGTGCACGTTGTCTCTCCTCGGTTTTCCGAGCACGAACACGACGCCGGTCGGTCGGTCGGTCGACGAAGGCGACGACGAAGGTGACGGGAAAATTTACGCCGCCGCTGCCCTGGTCCAGCTCCTCCCCGATGACGGCTGTGATGTTGACGTTGACGTTGGCGACGACGACGACGACGACGGAGACGACGACGACGACGAGACGGCATCGATGGCGACCACGATGACGACGACCTCGACGAGTTCAGTCTGCACCTTGACCTCCGATGTCCGTGTGCACTGCCGTCGTGCTGTTTGTCGTTTGTCGTATGTATCGCTGTCAAGGGTGCCGTTGTCGTTGTTGTTGTCGACGTTGTTGCTTGCTCTCTCGTCTCGGTCGGTTGGTACGTTGATGACGACGACGACGACGACGAAGACGACGACGACGACGACGAGACGGCATCGATGGCGACCACGATGACGACGACCTCGACGATTCCAGTCTGCACCTTGACCTCCGATGTCCGTGTGCACTGCCGTCGTGCTGTTTGTCGTTTGTCGTATGTATCGCTGTCAAGGGTGCCGTTGTCGATGTTGTTGTTGTCGACGCTGTCGTCTGTTCTCTTCTCGGCCGGCTGTGACGTGGACGTTGACGACGACGACGACGAGACGGAATCGATGGCGACCACGATGACGACGACCTCGGCGAGTTCAGTCTGCACCTTGACCCTCGATGTCCGTGTGCACTGCCGTCGTGCTGCTTGTCGTTTGTCGTATGTATCGCTGTCAAGGGTGCCGTTGTCGTTGTTGTTGTCGACGTTGGTCGCTTTCGTTCTTTGAGTCTCGGTCTCGGTCCAAGTCAGGGGAGAAACAAAAAAGAGGCCATCAGCGCGGGCAGCGCGCTTCTACTGACGGCGAACCCCCTCGAAAAATAAATAAACACGTGCCCGTCGTTGTAGTTGTCTGTCTTATGTCGGTCGGTCGGTCGGTCGGTCTGTCGTTCTGTCGAAACAAAGTCCCAAATTCCAACGATACCTGGTTGATCCTGCCAGTAGTCATATGCTTGTCTCAAAGCTTAAGCCATGCAAGTGTAAGTTCACGCCACGCATTAGAACGGGCGAAACCGCGAATGGCTCAGGAACCGGACCTAATCCTCGGGACCGTATTCCTCCTCGGAGGCGATGGATAACTGTGGCAATTCTAGAGCTAATACATGTGACACAGGCCGCGATCGGTCGGCGCGCCGTCGTCGCCACGCCTCGCGCGCTGGCACCCGCGTCGGCCGTTCCGGGTCGCGGCGCTACATATTAGACTGAGACCGATGCGCGTCATTCCGTCCTCCCGTCGTCGGCGTTCCCGCTCGCGGGTCCGTTCGGTGGCGGGGCTCATAGGGCGGCGCGCTCCGCTTTGGTGACTCTGGATAACTCACTGGTCGATCGCACGAGCTTTCACGCCCGGCGACGGGTCTCTCGAGGGTCCGCCCTATCAACTGTCGACGGTCGGTTAAGTGCCTACCGTGGTTACTACGGGTAACGGGGAATCGGGGTTCGATTCCGGAGAGGGAGCATGCGAAACGGCTACCACATCCAAGGAAGGCAGCAGGCGCGCAAATTACCCACTCCCGGCACGGGGAGGTAGTGACGAAAAATAACGACGCGGGACTCTGTCGAGGCCCCGCGATCGGAATGAGTACACTTCAAATCCGTTAACGAGGACCAACCGGAGGGCAAGTCTGGTGCCAGCAGCCGCGGTAATTCCAGCTCCGGTAGCGTATATTAAAGTTGTTGCGGTTAAAAAGCTCGTAGTCCGAACTCGGGTTCGTGGTCGCGCAAGCGGCCCCGGGGCGGCGGCGCCATCGTCCGTCGTTGACTTTGGTCGTCCGTTCGCATTCCCGGCCCTTTCCGCCGGTGTCAACCGCTAGCATACCCGCCACGCGGTCCTGCCGGCGAGGTGGACGAGGAGGTCGTGATCGGGATCCGGGAAAAAAAAACAAGTGGTCGTCGGTTCGGTTCCGGGAGTAGTCTAACGGGGGGGTGCTACGTGTGTGTGTTTGGGTGCGTTCATTCGCATCCCCGCACTCTGACCCCCGCGCTTCTCTCCCTCTCCCTTTCCGCGCGTTCCTCTTTTTTTTGAACCCCCCGGTCCGCTCCGAGTCCCTGCTTCGTGTCTTGTCTGCGCGCGTGTTGCGGTCGGCGGTTTCTCCTCCAAGGGTGCTCTTAACCGAGTGTCCGCGGCGGCCGGTACGTTCACTTTGAAAAAATTAGAGTGCTCAGAGCGGGCTGTTCAAGCTTGCATACGATAAGCATGGAATGATGGAAGAGGGCCTCGTCTACGTCTGTCGGTCTCCGTCTACGGCGAGGCAATGATCGAAGGGAGCGGTCGGGGCCACTCGTATTGCGACGTTAGAGGTGAAATTCTTGGATCGTCGCAAGACGAACTGCAGCGATGGCGTGTGGCAAGCACGTTTTCCTCGATCAAGAGCGAAAGTCGGAGGTTCGAAGACGATCAGATACCGTCGTAGTTCCGACCGTAAACGATGCCGACCGGCGATCCGCCGGCGTTCGCTTCCATGACCCGGCGGGTAGCCTGCGGGAAACCAGAGTTCGGTTCCGGGGGGAGTATGGTTGCAAAGCTGAAACTTAAAGGAATTGACGGAAGGGCACCACCAGGAGTGGAGCCTGCGGCTTAATTTGACTCAACACGGGAAAACTCACCCGGTCCGGACACCGGTAGGATTGACAGATCGATAGCTCTTTCTCGATTCGGTGGGTGGTGGTGCATGGCCGTTCTTAGTTGGTGGAGCGATCCGTCTGGTTGATTCCGATAACGAACGAGACTCCGGCCTGCTAACTAGTGCGCCGATGTCAGTGATTTTTACGGCGGGCTCGGCGTCCTCCGTGGCGCTCGGGTCCGGGTCGGTTTTCTCACGCACTTCTTAGAGGGACGGGTGGCAGAAAGCCACACGAGGCGGAGCGATAACAGGTCTGTGATGCCCTTAGATGTCCGGGGCCGCACGCGCGCTACACTGGAGGTATCAGCGGGGACTTCGCCCCGGCCCGAGAGGGTTGGGAAACCTCTGAACCACCTCCCGTGATAGGGATCGGGGCCTGTAACCAACCCCGTGAACGAGGAATTCCCGGTAGGCGCGGGTCAACAGCCCGCGTCGATCACGTCCCTGCCCTTTGTACACACCGCCCGTCGCTACTACCGATCGAACGGTCCGGTGAGGTCCTCGGATCTGGCCGACGACGCCGCCGGGCAGTGCGCGACGTGTCCGTCACGACACTCGTGCATCTACGCCTCGGCGTTCGATGCCTGGAGAAGACGACCGAACCCGATCGTTTAGAGGAAGTAAAAGTCGTAACAAGGTTTCCGTAGGTGAACCTGCGGAAGGATCATTACCGTTTTCCCGTTCGAGACTGGTTTGTTGTTTTCCGGCCTACCTCCTCTGTCTGTCGGCGTCAACGCCTCGAATGCGCGCAAACAAACCTATAAAAGGCGGAGCGAGAGATAGATTTGTGGTGACGCGGAGGTTTTTAAAGCCCCAGCTCTTCTTGCTTGCTTCCGCGTCTTACCACCTGTTTGTTTTTTCGCCCACCGCAAGTGATGGCCGCTTCTTCTTTGCCTTGTCGCCGCTTTATCGTTTTTTGTTTTTTTGCAGCCGCTGTGCCACCGCCGCTAGCTAAAAACAAACTACTCGCGACATTGCAATGCCGTCACGCCTCCTCGCACAGACCTCCTCGCACACTACTAAATCTATATAAACAAAAACTAATATAAAAAAACCCAAGTGCTGAACCCTGGACGGGGGATCACTCGGCTCGTCCGTCGATGAAGAGCGCGGCCAGCCGCGAGAACTGATGCGAATTGCAGGACTCAGTGAACATCGACACCTCGAACGCACATTGCGGCCCCGAGATCCCTTGTCTCGGGGCCACGTCCGGTCGAGAGGCGGAACGTTACATGTCTTTCTCCGTTAACGAAACGACATCTTGCCGTCCCCGTGCCCGCCCGGTCCTCGGCACGGTGGTAACCGGGACGTCGCAGGAGCGAGTGACGAGGGGGAAGAAAAATAAAAAAAGAATTGACTCCTTTCAATGTCTTTTTTTTTTTTAAAACCCTCTCCGGCCTCCTCCTTCGTCTCCCGCTGGCAGACCGCGGAGTCTTTTCCCTTTTCGACCGCGTGAAGAAACACTGTGGAGGAGGAGCAGGAGGAGTCTGTCCGAAAGCAGCCGAAGGGAGAACAAAACAAAAAAAAAGCACCGACCTAACCGACTGCCGACGTAAGCGCCGCCTGCTCGTCTCGCTCTCTGCCTCATGAAGGTGTCTCTCAGCGACGCCTCGAGCAGCGCGACGAGCACGGCCGTCGCACCGTAAAAAGGTGGCCGCGTCGTAGGCAACGTCGGATGGGGAGGACCCAGGCTTTTTTTTAATTGTTGGCTTCTTCATTTTCGGTCGGACGGGCGCTATATCGGCCAGCCGTCGTCACACGGAGGGTACCGATCGAGATTCCTCTCCTCCAAACACCACACTCTACTAAAAACCGCCGCCCTCGGCTCGGACGAGACGACCCGCTGAACTTAAGCATATCGCTAAGCGGAGGAAAAGAAACCAACCGGGATTCCCTTAGTAACGGCGAGTGAACCGGGAGAAGCCCAACGCCGAATCCCGTCGCAAGTAAAAGGCTTCGGGACGTGTGGCGCATGGGTCGAAGGCAGCCGTTCGTTTTCGTCTCGCATAGTTCGGAGTTCCCTCGATCGGGGCCGCCCGCCGGCGGGTGCCAGGCCCATTCGGTGCGGACGGCGAGCGACGGCCTTCGATCCGAGAGTCGGGTTGCTTGGGAACGCAGCCCAAATCGGGTGGTAAGCTCCATCCAAGGCTAAATACCGGGACGAGTCCGATAGTCGACAAGTACCGTGAGGGAAAGTTGAAAAGAACTTTGGAGAGAGAGTTCAAGAGAACGTGAAACCGCCCAGGGGTAAACGGGTGGGACCGCTCACCGCGATCGCGGGGGGACTCAGTCCGGTGCTGCCTAGGCTCGAGCCCAAACTCGATGTGTGTTCTTGAAAGAGAGGCCGTCGCGGCACAGGTCGTCGTTCGTCGTGTCCGCGGGGGACTCGTTCCCCCGCGGTTCCAGCTTTTGTGCCCGCGTCGCCGACGAAGGAGACGGGCCGCGTGGATAGCGGGAAGGGAAACGTGGTGACGACCGCGGCGTCGGTAGGTGGCTGCGTCGGTTGGCTGCGACGGAGGGGACTCGTCCTCTCGATCGCTGCTGCCGCCGGGCCCTAACCCGCCGCATCCGTCGCCGCCGCTTCTTCTTTCCTCCTGCTCCCTCCGCGCGCGACTCCGCCTGCACCCGTCCCCTTCATCATCGCTCGGCGTAATCATGGCGCGGGCGCTTCGGCGCGACCTCCGCGCGGCCGGCACCGGACGCACTTCCCCTCCGGTCCGTCGTCGCGACCCGTTCCCGGCGTGCAGGTCGAACACGCGGGTTTTTTTCCGTAGGCGGCAGGCGTTTCATCACCCTGAAAACCCCCGTCTTCCCACCTTGTGAAGTCGGGGGCCACCGGCCGTCGGGCCCGCGAACGTAACTGCCCCTTTCTGCCGGGAACGGAGGAAATCTGACACGATCCGTTACACGTGGCGAGCCGGTCCGTTTTGATCCCGCCGGAAGTCGCGTGCGGGCGACGCACTCTGTGTGTCGCTCCTTAGGCGCCCCACCGTCTCGGGCGCGTGCGCGATGAGAGGCGGGATAGGACTGGCGCGGCCTCGCCGTCACGCACCTCGCCGACGTTTCGGGTTCTTGTCGGGGGCAACCCCGCCCGCGCCCGTTTCCGTTTCCGGAGAGGTCGCTCGGCGACGCTTTTTTTACTCGAGCCGCCCGCCACCCCGGGTCAGCGACGTGCATCGGCAACCCACCCGACCCGTCTTGAAACACGGACCGAGGAGTCCTGGCCGTTCGCGAGTCGTAGGGGCCACCTCTGACTAACCCCGAAGGCGAAGCGAAAGCGAGAGAGCGTGTAGGAGGGCGTCGATCGGGAGAGGTGTCGTGGCAAAGTCGTCCGGGGGTCGTCGGGGGGTGTCGTCGGTCTCGTGCCGTCGTCTTCTCCTCGCCTCACCCGCCTCCGAGCCGTGCCCGATCCCGCCGGCGCGGCGTTTTCCGGGCCTTCCGCCGTCGCTGCTGCGGTGCCCGCAACTTTTCCTTTTTTCTCTCTTCCCGAGAGAGATAGGAGAGGGAAGGCTCGTGGCTGACGTGCGGTTGTTTTTCCCTCCTCCCCGAGAGGGGACCGGCGCATCTTCCAAAAAGGGGAATTGCCGGGCGCCAGCTTCCATATCCTCCTTCCGCCCATCGGTGAGGATCCCGCGGCTTGAACTAGTCCTATTTTGTCGTCGAGTTTAGGCGCTGCGCGCGGGCGCATCACCCCCGGGTCGGTTTCCCCTTTTTCCGAGTACGACTCGGCCGACTCTGGCGTAGCGAGCGACCAGGGACCCGAAAGATGGCGATCCACGCCCGGTCGGGATGAAGCCAGAGGAAACTCTGGTGGAAGTCCGAAGCGCCTCTGACGTGCAAATCGATCGTCGGAACCGGGTGTAGGGGCGAAAGACCAATCGAGCCGTCTAGTAGCTGGTTCCCTCCGAAGTTTCCCTCAGGATAGCTGGCGCTCGATCGTCGCAATTCCATCCGGTAAAGCGAACGATTGGAGGCCCCGGGGCCGTTCACGGCCTCGACCTACTCTCGAACTCGGAACGGGTGGAACGGGCCGACTCTCCCGAACGACGGAGCCGACCCATCCGGCCGCCGCCGCCAGCACGCTTCGCTGGGCGGTTGGTCACCTCGAATGCGAGTGCCAAGTGGGCCACTTTTGGTAAGCAGAACTGGCGCTGTGGGATGAACCAAACGTCCGGCTAAGGTGCCTAACGCGACGCCCATGAGATCCCCGAAAGGGTGTCGGTCGATATAGACAGCAGGACGGTGGCCACGGAAGTCGGAATCCGCTAAGGAGTGTGTAACAACTCACCTGCCGAATCGACCGGCCCCGAAAATGGATGGCGCTGGAGCGACGGACCGATGCCGGACCGTCGCGGCGAGGAGCGATGAACTTTCGCGCCGAAACGATGCCGCGACGAGTAGGAGGGCGCCGCGGCGAGCACGGAAGCCTAGGGCGCGAGCCCGGGTGGAGCCGACCGCGGGTGCAGATCTCGGTGGTAGTAGCAAATATTCGAACGAGACCTTCGAAGACCGAAGTGGAGAAGGGTTCCGTGCCAACGGCGGTCGAGCACGGGTCAGTCGGTCCTAAGACGCGGGCGAAAGTCTTCCCGAAAGGCGCCGGATCCGTTATGAAAGTGAAAGCGATCGAATCGAATCGAATCAAAAGCCCAAACAAAAACAAAGCGGCCGGCCTCCCGTCGAAAGGGAATCGGGTTAATATTCCCGAACCCGGACTCGGAGAGGGCCCGGGGGTGGCGACGCTGTCGGCAGCGATGTCGGCGGCGCCCGTCGCTTCCCGGGCGAAACCGCGGTGACGCAAGCGAGCCCGGAGACGTCGCCGGGAGCCCCGGGAAGAGTTCTCTCTTCTTCGTAAAGGACCATGTCCGTGGAATCGGCTCGTCCGGAGATACGGAAAAGGTACCTGTAGAGCGCCGCGGCTCGGGCGGCGTCCGGTGCGCTTTCGGCGGCCCTGGAAAATCCGGGGTCCGGTTTTCGCAGCTCTCGAGTCGGTCCGTACCCACCATCCGCAGCAGGTCTCCAAGGTGTACAGCCTCTCGTCGATGGCATCAATGTAGGTAAGGGAAGTCGGCAAAATGGATCCGTACCTTCGGAA
>NW_027633535.1:12500-25000 GCF_053919585.1 Euprymna scolopes
CGAGTCCCGAGTCCGAGTCCGAGTCCGTTTCGGACCGGAAAGACGAAGCGGTGTGGATGGAGAGGTAAGAGAGAGACCATTATTTCTCCGCGTGTTTTTTGTTTTTCCTCGATCCGTTCCGAACGAATATTATTTTTTATAATTAATTTTTTTCCTTCCTTAACTCTAGACTGGCTGTTTATTAAAATAAGTTGGAGTGAAAAAATGCTTACGGGGTTCCGGCACCCGGCCGCAGTCGATGTCATTAACATGATTTCTTTTATAAACAAAGTTTTAAACTTATAGATGATAACATTCACATGAAAACCAAATCTCATTTATTAAGATTTTCGATAGATTGAAAATAATGATAAATTGATTTTAGCAGGGCTGCTGAGTTAGCTTATAGGAGCGAGCTAAAGTAAGAAAGAAACACGCCGAAACACACCGACCGGCACCCCCGACGACGACCACGGGTAAACGGCGGGACTTTGCCGCCTCTTAAGCAAGTTTGACTGACGACTACCACGGCTATTCGGCTAGGTAGGTAGGTAGGTAGTCTCCTCCTCGGCCACCTAGCCGTCGTCGTCGATCGAGCGACCGGGTATATTCAAGACGCCTCTACCGACACCACCACACCAGCGGGCAGTTTAGCGAGCTTGCCAACTCCTCTGCCTCCTCAAGCGCTTCCAAGACGCCTACCGACACCACATGCTGCTGGCTGGCTGTCTGTTGTTACAATGGAATTTAAAAAAAAAACAAACAAAAAACCCCAACTCTATTAAGATTTTCGATAGTTGGAAAATAATAATAAATTAAGATTTTCGATAGATTGAAAATAATGATAAATTGATTTTAGCAGGGCTGCTGAGTTAGCTTATAGGAGCGAGCTAAAGTAAGAAAGAAACACGCCGAAACACACCGACCGGCACCCCCGACGACGACCACGGGTAAACGGCGGGACTTTGCCGCCTCTTAAGCAAGTTTGACTGACGACTACCACGGCTATTCGGCTAGGTAGGTAGGTAGGTAGTCCTCCTCCTCGGCCACCTAGCCGTCGTCGTCGATCGAGCGACCGGGTATATTCAAGACGCCTCTACCGACACCACCACACCAGCGGGGCAGTTTAGCGAGCTTGCCAACTCCTCTGCCTCCTCAGCGCTTCCAGACGCCTACCGACACCACATGCTGCTGGCTGGCTGTCTGTTGTTACAATGGAATTTAAAAAAAAAACAAACAAAAACCCCAACTCTATTAAGATTTTCGATAGTTGGAAAATAATAATAAATTAAGATTTTCGATAGATTGAAAATAATGATAAATTGATTTTAGCAGGGCTGCTGAGTTAGCTTATAGGAGCGAGCTAAAGTAAGAAAGAAACACGCCGAAACACACCGACCGGCACCCCCGACGACGACCACGGGTAAACGGCGGGACTTTGCCTCTTAAGCAAGTTTGACTGACGACTACCACGGCTATTCGGCTAGCTAGCTAGCTAGGTAGGTAGGTAGGTAGGTGGTAGTCCTCCTCCTCGGCCACCTAGCCGTCGTCGTCGTCGATCGAGCGACCGGGTATATTCAAGACGCCTCTACCGACACCACCACACCAGCGGGCAGTTTAGCGAGCTTGCCAACTCCTCTGCCTCCTCAAGCGCTTCCAGACGCCTACCGACACCACATGCTGCTGGCTGGCTGTCTGTTGTTACAATGGAATTTAAAAAAAAAAACAAACAAAAAACCCCAACTCTATTAAGATTTTCGATAGTTGGAAATAATAATAAATTAAGATTTTCGATAGATTGAAAATAATGATAAATTGATTTTAGCAGGGCTGCTGAGTTAGCTTATAGGAGCGAGCTAAAGTAAGAAAGAAACACGCCGAAACACACCGACCGGCACCCCCGACGACGACCACGGGTAAACGGCGGGGACTAACTGTGACTCTCTTAAGGTGTGAGGAGGCTTTGCCTCTTAAGCAAGTTTGACTGACGCCTACCGACACCGGTCAGGTCGGCGAGGGCTCCCGGCGGCCCCGAGCGGGGACCACAGGTTGCGGAAGGCGTCCAAGTGAGCGGCGGCGACGCCAGGAGGCCCCGGGGTCGACTCCGCGGCCCCCGGGTCGGTGTGCGGGCCTCCAGAGCTCGATAAAGTAGTGGTGTCGCTAGCGGTCGAGAAGGCACTTTTCGACGCCTACTGCCACCCCCACATGGCGGTAGGCGCAAAACTGGAAAATCGCCGACCAGAAATGTCGCTTCGTATAATCGACGTTTTTTTTGACCACCATTTTCAGGTGTCGGAGGTGGGTCTGGACGAATACCAACACCATTTCTGGGGTTTCACAACCGCCCGGCTTCTCCGACATATGTTGGAAAGGAGTAGCGATCGAGCGAAGGGGGCTGTCGGTAGGCGGCCGCGGGTTTGCATGTGTGCCCGGGACAGCACCCCCATCCAACTAAGGGGTGTCCCCCGTGGGGCCAGGGGGACCTCGTCCAGGTCGGCCGGGCGCTTCCAGACGCCCTACCGACACCGGTCAGGTCGGCGAGGCTCCCGGCGGCCCCGAGCGGGACCACAGGTTGCGGAAGGCGTCCAAGTGAGCGGCGGCGACGCCAGGAGGCCCCCGGGGTCGACTCCGCGGCCCCCGGGTCGGTGTGCGGGCCTCCAGAGCTCGATAAAGTAGTGGTGTCGCTAGCGGTCGAGAAGGCACTTTTCGACGCCTACTGCCACCCCCACATGGCGGTAGGCGCAAAACTGGAAAATCGCCGACCAGAAATGTCGCTTCGTATAATCGACGTTTTTTTTGACCACCATTTTCAGGTGTCGGAGGTGGGTCTGGACGAATACCAACACCATTTCTGGGGTTTCACAACCGCCCGGCTTCTCCGACATATGTTGGAAAGGAGTAGCGATCGAGCGAAGGGGGCTGTCGGTAGGCGGCCGCGGGTTGCATGTGTGCCCGGGACAGCACCCCCATCCAACTAAGGGGTGTCCCCCGGGGGCCAGGGGGACCTCGTCCAGGTCGGCCGGGCGCTTCCAGACGCCTACCGACACCGGTCAGGTCGGCGAGGCTCCCGGCGGCCCCGAGCGGGACCACAGGTTGCGGAAGGCGTCCAAGTGAGCGGCGGCGACGCCAGGAGGCCCCCGGGGTCGACTCCGCGGCCCCCGGGTCGGTGTGCGGGCCTCCAGAGCTCGATAAAGTAGTGGTGTCGCTAGCGGTCGAGAAGGCACTTTTCGACGCCTACTGCCACCCCCACATGGCGGTAGGTGTAAAATCGGAATAGACCGGACCAGGAATGTCGAGGGGGAAAAAAATGACAAAGTCCTGGTGTGCCTAGGCGTCGAGAAGGCACTTTGCGACGCCTACCGACATCCCCATGTGGCAGTAGGCGTAAAACTGGAAAATCGCCGACCAGAAATGTCGCTTCGTATAATCGACGTTTTTTTTGACCACCATTTTCAGGTGTCGGAGGTGGGTCTGGACGAATACCAACACCATTTCTGGGGTTTTCCAGTTTGAAAGTTTTATAAAACATGTTCGGTAGGAAGCACACTTTGGTGTGTCGGTTCGTCGGAGCAGCGACTCTTTGCCTCGTGGTGGTCCGGAACGTCTCTACGGGCTTGTCGCAAAGGCGTCAGAAAGTGGCATCTCCGCCGCCTAGGGCTGTCACCGTTATCGCTGTCGCCGCGCTCCAACTTGTTTTGATCCGCCGCCTTCGTTCCTGCCAACCGTGCGCCCGCTCATCGTCCGTTAGGTTATAATACGTGGTACGTGTGTGTGCTTCTCCGTGGACCTAGGGCTGCTCGACGTGTCGAACGATATGTTGGAACAACTAACGGCTCCTTTTCCTGGTTCCATAGTCGTCGTGGTACCCGCGTCGTCAGCCATATCTATGTCCACCATGTTTAGCCGATACGTTTGCTGCAGCTTCTGCTTCCGCCTCAGCGTTCGCCGCTCTCAGCCGCCGCTGTTGTTGCTGCCGTTCTGCCATTCAACCACTACCTGCGAATCTTTCGATGATCGGCCGAACGACCCATCGCTGTGCGACCGATAAATCCTCCGGATTAGGGAGAAACGCCGCCGCTCTCTGCCGCCGTCGAACGGAAAAACGTACATTGTAACGAACGAACGAACGAACGAACGAATTAACGAACGAGCGAACAAACAAACAAAAATAGCCGCGGGGGATGCACTATGTAGATCCTGATCCCCTTGTAACCATACGTACGTTGTTCGATGCTCTCCCGTCCTGGAAGTCGCCGCAGCAAACAGGAGGATGAGCAGCAGCAGGCGCCGCCGCCGTAACCGCCGCCTGCCTGCCGCCTCCTACTCCTGTCAGCGTCCGATCTCACAGCCGTGTGAACGTTCGCTGACACCCGATTTCTTTCCGTCTGGCAAAACCTTGGACGTCCCGCTCGCGGTACACGTGCTGCAGCGACTTCTCGTCCGACAACGCATAAGCGTCGACGTCTGCCGCCGCATCTTCTGATACGTGGACGGTGATAGCGCTAGTCCCTTCTTGCGCCACCTCCACCTTTGTTAGCGCCAAAGAAGATCGATCGAGCAGTCGTGGTCGCAGTCGATTAACCCGTTTTCACCGTCCGCAGTTCCCAAGCCGCCGATCAAGTCGTTGCTCTTCTTGTTCGTTCTTCCCATACCGTCGATTTGCACGGCTGCCGGATGAGCCATCCTCTGTCCGGCGAAGCGCTCACGTCAGTGATCGATACTTGCACCGACAGTCCTCCCGCTCGCGACTCGGTGCTCGAATCGGACTCGTTCGTTTTTATCTCGATGCGATTGTGAAAAGGGGGACCGGTCGTCAATGTCGTGTGTGTCGACGATGTTGTTCGCCCGGTCCGCCGCGTTGTTGTCGTTTTTTTTTTTTTTTTTTTCCCCTAACGTTCGCCGTCGCACGGACGAAAGGGTGAGAAAAAAAAAAAAGCTCGAAAAAGCCGCCCAAAAAAATCGGACCGAGGAGCCGCTTGCGAGAACGCGCCATGTGCACGTTGTCTCTCCTCGGTTTTCCGAGCACGAACACGACGCCGGTCGGTCGGTCGGTCGACGAAGGCGACGACGAAGGTGACGGGAAAATTTACGCCGCCGCTGCCCTGGTCCAGCTCCTCCCCGATGACGGCTGTGATGTTGACGTTGACGTTGGCGACGACGACGACGACGACGGAGACGACGACGACGACGAGACGGCATCGATGGCGACCACGATGACGACGACCTCGACGAGTTCAGTCTGCACCTTGACCTCCGATGTCCGTGTGCACTGCCGTCGTGCTGTTTGTCGTTTGTCGTATGTATCGCTGTCAAGGGTGCCGTTGTCGTTGTTGTTGTCGACGTTGTTGCTTGCTCTCTCGTCTCGGTCGGTTGGTACGTTGATGACGACGACGACGACGACGACGAAGACGACGACGACGACGACGAGACGGCATCGATGGCGACCACGATGACGACGACCTCGACGATTCCAGTCTGCACCTTGACCTCCGATGTCCGTGTGCACTGCCGTCGTGCTGTTTGTCGTTTGTCGTATGTATCGCTGTCAAGGGTGCCGTTGTCGATGTTGTTGTTGTCGACGCTGTCGTCTGTTCTCTCTTCTCGGCCGGCTGTGACGTGGACGTTGACGACGACGACGACGAGACGGAATCGATGGCGACCACGATGACGACGACCTCGGCGAGTTCAGTCTGCACCTTGACCCTCGATGTCCGTGTGCACTGCCGTCGTGCTGCTTGTCGTTTGTCGTATGTATCGCTGTCAAGGGTGCCGTTGTCGTTGTTGTTGTCGACGTTGGTCGCTTTCGTTCTTTGAGTCTCGGTCTCGGTCCAAGTCAGGGGAGAAACAAAAAAGAGGCCATCAGCGCGGGCAGCGCGCTTCTACTGACGGCGAACCCCCTCGAAAAATAAATAAACACGTGCCCGTCGTTGTAGTTGTCTGTCTTATGTCGGTCGGTCGGTCGGTCGGTCTGTCGTTCTGTCGAAACAAAGTCCCAAATTCCAACGATACCTGGTTGATCCTGCCAGTAGTCATATGCTTGTCTCAAAGCTTAAGCCATGCAAGTGTAAGTTCACGCCACGCATTAGAACGGGCGAAACCGCGAATGGCTCAGGAACCGGACCTAATCCTCGGGACCGTATTCCTCCTCGGAGGCGATGGATAACTGTGGCAATTCTAGAGCTAATACATGTGACACAGGCCGCGATCGGTCGGCGCGCCGTCGTCGCCACGCCTCGCGCGCTGGCACCCGCGTCGGCCGTTCCGGGTCGCGGCGCTACATATTAGACTGAGACCGATGCGCGTCATTCCGTCCTCCCGTCGTCGGCGTTCCCGCTCGCGGGTCCGTTCGGTGGCGGGGCTCATAGGGCGGCGCGCTCCGCTTTGGTGACTCTGGATAACTCACTGGTCGATCGCACGAGCTTTCACGCCCGGCGACGGGTCTCTCGAGGGTCCGCCCTATCAACTGTCGACGGTCGGTTAAGTGCCTACCGTGGTTACTACGGGTAACGGGGAATCGGGGTTCGATTCCGGAGAGGGAGCATGCGAAACGGCTACCACATCCAAGGAAGGCAGCAGGCGCGCAAATTACCCACTCCCGGCACGGGGAGGTAGTGACGAAAAATAACGACGCGGGACTCTGTCGAGGCCCCGCGATCGGAATGAGTACACTTCAAATCCGTTAACGAGGACCAACCGGAGGGCAAGTCTGGTGCCAGCAGCCGCGGTAATTCCAGCTCCGGTAGCGTATATTAAAGTTGTTGCGGTTAAAAAGCTCGTAGTCCGAACTCGGGTTCGTGGTCGCGCAAGCGGCCCCGGGGCGGCGGCGCCATCGTCCGTCGTTGACTTTGGTCGTCCGTTCGCATTCCCGGCCCTTTCCGCCGGTGTCAACCGCTAGCATACCCGCCACGCGGTCCTGCCGGCGAGGTGGACGAGGAGGTCGTGATCGGGATCCGGGAAAAAAAAAACAAGTGGTCGTCGGTTCGGTTCCGGGAGTAGTCTAACGGGGGGGTGCTACGTGTGTGTGTTTGGGTGCGTTCATTCGCATCCCCGCACTCTGACCCCCGCGCTTCTCTCCCTCTCCCTTTCCGCGCGTTCCTCTTTTTTTTGAACCCCCCGGTCCGCTCCGAGTCCCTGCTTCTGTGTCTTGTCTGCGCGCGTGTTGCGGTCGGCGGTTTCTCCTCCAAGGGTGCTCTTAACCGAGTGTCCGCGGCGGCCGGTACGTTCACTTTAAAAAAATTAGAGTGCTCAGAGCGGGCTGTTCAAGCTTGCATACGATAAGCATGGAATGATGGAAGAGGGCCTCGTCTACGTCTGGTCGGTCTCCGTCTACGGCGAGGCAATGATCGAAGGGAGCGGTCGGGGCCACTCGTATTGCGACGTTAGAGGTGAAATTCTTGGATCGTCGCAAGACGAACTGCAGCGATGGCGTGTGGCAAGCACGTTTCCTCGATCAAGAGCGAAAGTCGGAGGTTCGAAGACGATCAGATACCGTCGTTGTTCCGACCGTAAACGATGCCGACCGGCGATCCGCCGGCGTTCGCTTCCATGACCCGGCGGGTAGCCTGCGGGAAACCAGAGTTCGGTTCCGGGGGGAGTATGGTTGCAAGCTGAAACTTAAAGGAATTGACGGAAGGGCACCACCAGGAGTGGAGCCTGCGGCTTAATTTGACTCAACACGGGAAAAACTCACCCGGTCCGGACACCGGTAGGATTGACAGATCGATAGCTCTTTCTCGATTCGGTGGGTGGTGGTGCATGGCCGTTCTTAGTTGGTGGAGCGATCCGTCTGGTTGATTCCGATAACGAACGAGACTCCGGCCTGCTAACTAGTGCGCCGATGTCAGTGATTTTTACGGCGGGCTCGGCGTCCTCCGTGGCGCTCGGGTCCGGGTCGGTTTTCTCACGCACTTCTTAGAGGGACGGGTGGCAGAAAGCCACACGAGGCGGAGCGATAACAGGTCTGTGATGCCCTTAGATGTCCGGGGCCGCACGCGCGCTACACTGGAGGTATCAGCGGGACTTCGCCCCGGCCCGAGAGGGGTGGGAAACCTCTGAACCACCTCCCGTGATAGGGATCGGGGCCTGTAACCAACCCCGTGAACGAGGAATTCCCGGTAGGCGCGGGTCAACAGCCCGCGTCGATCACGTCCCCTGCCCTTTGTACACACCGCCCGTCGCTACTACCGAACGAACGGTCCGGTGAGGTCCTCGGATCTGGCCGACGACGCCGCCGGGCAGTGCGCGACGTGTCCGTCACGACACTCGTGCATCTACGCCTCGGCGTTCGATGCCTGGAGAAGACGACCGAACCCGATCGTTTTAGAGGAAGTAAAAGTCGTAACAAGGTTTCCGTAGGTGAACCTGCGGAAGGATCATTACCGTTTTCCCGTTCGAGACTGGTTTGTTGTTTTCCGGCCTACCTCCTCTGTCTGTCGGCGTCAACGCCTCGAATGCGCGCAAACAAACCTATAAAAGGCGGAGCGAGAGATAGATTTGTGGTGACGCGGAGGTTTTTAAAGCCCCAGCTCTTCTTGCTTGCTTCCGCGTCTTACCACCTGTTTGTTTTTTCGCCCACCGCAAGTGATGGCCGCTTCTTCTTTGCCTTGTCGCCGCTTTATCGTTTTTTGTTTTTTTGCAGCCGCTGTGCCACCGCCGCTAGCTAAAACAAACTACTCGCGACATTGCAATGCCGTCACGCCTCCTCGCACAGACCTCCTCGCACACTACTAAATCTATATAAACAAAAACTAATATAAAAAAACCCAAGTGCTGAACCCTGGACGGGGGATCACTCGGCTCGTCCGTCGATGAAGAGCGCGGCCAGCCGCGAGAACTGATGCGAATTGCAGGACTCAGTGAACATCGACACCTCGAACGCACATTGCGGCCCCGAGATCCCTTGTCTCGGGGCCACGTCCGGTCGAGAGGCGGAACGTTACATGTCTTTCTCCGTTAACGAAACGACATCTTGCCGTCCCCGTGCCCGCCCGGTCCTCGGCACGGTGGTAACCGGGACGTCGCAGGAGCGAGTGACGAGGGGGAAGAAAAATAAAAAAAGAATTGACTCCTTTCAATGTCTTTTTTTTTTTTTAAAAACCCTCTCCGGCCTCCTCCTTCGTCTCCCGCTGGCAGACCGCGGAGTCTTTTCCCTTTTCGACCGCGTGAAGAAACACTGTGGAGGAGGAGCAGGAGGAGTCTGTCCGAAAGCAGCCGAAGGGAGAACAAAACAAAAAAAAAGCACCGACCTAACCGACTGCCGACGTAAGCGCCGCCTGCTCGTCTCGCTCTCTGCCTCATGAAGGTGTCTCTCAGCGACGCCTCGAGCAGCGCGACGAGCACGGCCGTCGCACCGTAAAAAGGTGGCCGCGTCGTAGGCAACGTCGGATGGGGAGGACCCAGGCTTTTTTTTAATTGTTGGCTTCTTCATTTTCGGTCGGACGGGCGCTATATCGGCCAGCCGTCGTCACACGGAGGGTACCGATCGAGATTCCTCTCCTCCAAACACCACACTCTACTAAAAACCGCCGCCCTCGGCTCGGACGAGACGACCCGCTGAACTTAAGCATATCGCTAAGCGGAGGAAAAGAAACCAACCGGGATTCCCTTAGTAACGGCGAGTGAACCGGGAGAAGCCCAACGCCGAATCCCGTCGCAAGTTAAAGGCTTCGGGACGTGTGGCGCATGGGTCGAAGGCAGCCGTTCGTTTTCGTCTCGCATAGTTCGGAGTTCCCTCGATCGGGGCCGCCCGCGGCGGGTGCCAGGCCCATTCGGTGCGGACGGCGAGCGACGGCCTTCGATCCGAGAGTCGGGTTGCTTGGGAACGCAGCCCAAATCGGGTGGTAAGCTCCATCCAAGGCTAAATACCGGGACGAGTCCGATAGTCGACAAGTACCGTGAGGGAAAGTTGAAAAGAACTTTGGAGAGAGAGTTCAAGAGAACGTGAAACCGCCCAGGGGTAAACGGGTGGGACCGCTCACCGCGATCGCGGGGGGACTCAGTCCGGTGCTGCCTAGGCTCGAGCCCAAACTCGATGTGTGTTCTTGAAAGAGAGGCCGTCGCGGCACAGGTCGTCGTTCGTCGTGTCCGCGGGGGACTCGTTCCCCGCGGTTCCAGCTTTTGTGCCCGCGTCGCCGACGAAGGAGACGGGCCGCGTGGATAGCGGGAAGGGAAACGTGGTGACGACCGCGGCGTCGGTAGGTGGCTGCGTCGGTTGGCTGCGACGGAGGGGACTCGTCCTCTCGATCGCTGCTGCCGCCGGGCCCTAACCCGCCGCATCCGTCGCCGCCGCTTCTTCTTTCCTCCTGCTCCCTCCGCGCGCGACTCCGCTGCACCCGTCCCCTTCATCATCGCTCGGCGTAATCATGGCGCGGGCGCTTCGGCGCGACCTCCGCGCGGCCGGCACCGGACGCACTTCCCCTCCGGTCCGTCGTCGCGACCCGTTCCCGGCGTGCAGGTCGAACACGCGGGTTTTTTTCCGTAGGCGGCAGGCGTTTCATCACCCTGAAAACCCCCGTCTTCCCACCTTGTGAAGTCGGGGGCCACCGGCCGTCGGGCCCGCGAACGTAACTGCCCCTTTCTGCCGGGAACGGAGGAAATCTGACACGATCCGTTACACGTGGCGAGCCGGTCCGTTTTGATCCCGCCGGAAGTCGCGTGCGGGCGACGCACTCTGTGTGTCGCTCCTTAGGCGCCCCACCGTCTCGGGCGCGTGCGCGATGAGAGGCGGGATAGGACTGGCGCGGCCTCGCCGTCACGCACCTCGCCGACGTTTCGGGTTCTTGTCGGGGGCAACCCCGCCCGCGCCCGTTTCCGTTTCCGGAGAGGTCGCTCGGCGACGCTTTTTTACTCGAGCCGCCCGCCACCCCGGGTCAGCGACGTGCATCGGCAACCCACCCGACCCGTCTTGAAACACGGACCGAGGAGTCCTGGCCGTTCGCGAGTCGTAGGGGCCACCTCTGACTAACCCCGAAGGCGAAGCGAAAGCGAGAGAGCGTGTAGGAGGGCGTCGATCGGGAGAGGTGTCGTGGCAAAGTCGTCCCGGGGGTCGTCGGGGGGTGTCGTCGGGTCTCGTGCCGTCGTCTTCTCCTCGCCTCACCCGCCTCCGAGCCGTGCCCGATCCCGCCGGCGCGGCGTTTTCGGCCTTCCGCCGTCGCTGCTGCGGTGCCCGCAACTTTTCCTTTTTTCTCTCTTCCCGAGAGAGATAGGAGAGGGAAGGCTCGTGGCTGACGTGCGGTTGTTTTTCCCCTCCTCCCCGAGAGGGGACCGGCGCATCATCCAAAAAGGGGAATTGCCGGGCGCCAGCTTCCATATCCTCCTTCCGCCCATCGGTGAGATTCCCGCGGCTTGAACTAGTCCTATTTTGTCGTCGAGTTTAGGCGCTGCGCGCGGGCGCATCACCCCCGGGTCGGTTTCCCCTTTTTCCGAGTACGACTCGGCCGACTCTGGCGTAGCGAGCGACCAGGGACCCGAAAGATGGCGATCCACGCCCGGTCGGGATGAAGCCAGAGGAAACTCTGGTGAAAGTCCGAAGCGCCTCTGACGTGCAAATCGATCGTCGGAACCGGGTGTAGGGGCGAAAGACCAATCGAGCCGTCTAGTAGCTGGTTCCCTCCGAAGTTTCCCTCAGGATAGCTGGCGCTCGATCGTCGCAATTCCATCCGGTAAAGCGAACGATTGGAGGCCCCGGGGCCGTTCACGGCCTCGACCTACTCTCGAACTCGGAACGGGTGGAACGGGCCGACTCTCCCGAACGACGGAGCCGACCCATCCGGCCGCCGCCGCCAGCACGCTTCGCTGGGCGGTTGGTCACCTCGAATGCGAGTGCCAAGTGGGCCACTTTTGGTAAGCAGAACTGGCGCTGTGGGATGAACCAAACGTCCGGCTAAGGTGCCTAACGCGACGCCCATGAGATCCCCGAAAGGGTGTCGGTCGATATAGACAGCAGGACGGTGGCCACGGAAGTCGGAATCCGCTAAGGAGTGTGTAACAACTCACCTGCCGAATCGACCGGCCCCGAAAATGGATGGCGCTGGAGCGACGGACCGATGCCGGACCGTCGCGGCGAGGAGCGATGAACTTTCGCGCCGAAACGATGCCGCGACGAGTAGGAGGGCGCCGCGGCGAGCACGGAAGCCTAGGGCGCGAGCCCGGGTGGAGCCGACCGCGGGTGCAGATCTCGGTGGTAGTAGCAAATATTCGAACGAGACCTTCGAAGACCGAAGTGGAGAAGGGTTCCGTGCCAACGGCGGTCGAGCACGGGTCAGTCGGTCCTAAGACGCGGGCGAAAGTCTTCCCGAAAGGCGCCGGATCCGTTATGAAAGTGAAAGCGATCGAATCGAATCGAATCAAAAGCCCAAACAAAAACAAAGCGGCCGGCCTCCCGTCGAAAGGGAATCGGGTTAATATTCCCGAACCCGGACTCGGAGAGGGCCCGGGGGTGGCGACGCTGTCGGCAGCGATGTCGGCGGCGCCCGTCGCTTCCCGGGCGAAACCGCGGTGACGCAAGCGAGCCCGGAGACGTC
>NW_027633535.1:30000-35000 GCF_053919585.1 Euprymna scolopes
TTCGTATAATCGACGTTTTTTTTGACCACCATTTTCAGGTGTCGGAGGTGGGTCTGGACGAATACCAACCACCATTTCTGGGGTTTCACAACCGCCCGGCTTCTCCGACATATGTTGGAAAGGAGTAGCGATCGAGCGAAGGGGGCTGTCGGTAGGCGGCCGCGGGTTGCATGTGTGCCCGGGACAGCACCCCCATCCAACTAAGGGGTGTCCCCCGGGGGCCAGGGGGACCTCGTCCAGGTCGGCCGGGCGCTTCCAGACGCCTACCGACACCGGTCAGGTCGGCGAGGCTCCCGGCGGCCCCGAGCGGGACCACAGGTTGCGGAAGGCGTCCAAGTGAGCGGCGGCGACGCCAGGAGGCCCCCGGGGTCGACTCCGCGGCCCCCGGGTCGGTGTGCGGGCCTCCAGAGCTCGATAAAGTAGTGGTGTCGCTAGCGGTCGAGAAGGCACTTTTCGACGCCTACTGCCACCCCCACATGGCGGTAGGCGCAAAACTGGAAAATCGCCGACCAGAAATGTCGCTTCGTATAATCGACGTTTTTTTTATGACCACCATTTTCAGGTGTCGGAGGTGGGTCTGGACGAATACCAACACCATTTCTGGGGTTTCACAACCGCCCGGCTTCTCCGACATATGTTGGAAAGGAGTAGCGATCGAGCGAAGGGGGCTGTCGGTAGGCGGCCGCGGGTTGCATGTGTCCGGGACAGCACCCCCATCCAACTAAGGGGTGTCCCCCGGGGGCCAGGGGGACCTCGTCCAGGTCGGCCGGGCGCTTCCAGACGCCTACCGACACCGGTCAGGTCGGCGAGGCTCCCGGCGGCCCCGAGCGGGACCACAGGTTGCGGAAGGCGTCCCAAGTGAGCGGCGGCGACGCCAGGAGGCCCCCGGGGTCGACTCCGCGGCCCCCGGGTCGGTGTGCGGGCCTCCAGAGCTCGATAAAGTAGTGGTGTCGCTAGCGGTCGAGAAGGCACTTTTCGACGCCTACTGCCACCCCCACATGGCGGTAGGCGCAAAACTGGAAAATCGCCGACCAGAAATGTCGCTTCGTATAATCGACGTTTTTTTTGACCACCATTTTCAGGTGTCGGAGGTGGGTCTGGACGAATACCAACACCATTTCTGGGGTTTCACAACCGCCCGGCTTCTCCGACATATGTTGGAAAGGAGTAGCGATCGAGCGAAGGGGGCTGTCGGTAGGCGGCCGCGGGTTGCATGTGTGCCCGGGACAGCACCCCCATCCAACTAAGGGGTGTCCCCCGGGGGCCAGGGGGACCTCGTCCAGGTCGGCCGGGCGCTTCCAGACGCCTACCGACACCGGTCAGGTCGGCGAGGCTCCCGGCGGCCCCGAGCGGGACCACAGGTTGCGGAAGGCGTCCAAGTGAGCGGCGGCGACGCCAGGAGGCCCCCGGGGTCGACTCCGCGGCCCCCGGGTCGGTGTGCGGGCCTCCAGAGCTCGATAAAGTAGTGGTGTCGCTAGCGGTCGAGAAGGCACTTTTCGACGCCTACTGCCACCCCCACATGGCGGTAGGCGCAAAACTGGAAAATCGCCGACCAGAAATGTCGCTTCGTATAATCGACGTTTTTTTTGACCACCATTTTCAGGTGTCGGAGGTGGGTCTGGACGAAATACCAACACCATTTCTGGGGTTTCACAACCGCCCGGCTTCTCCGACATATGTTGGAAAGGAGTAGCGATCGAGCGAAGGGGGCTGTCGGTAGGCGGCCGCGGGTTGCATGTGTGCCCGGGACAGCACCCCCATCCAACTAAGGGGTGTCCCCGGGGGCCAGGGGGACCTCGTCCAGGTCGGCCGGGCGCTTCCCAGACGCCTACCGACACCGGTCAGGTCGGCGAGGCTCCCGGCGGCCCCGAGCGGGACCACAGGTTGCGGAAGGCGTCCAAGTGAGCGGCGGCGACGCCAGGAGGCCCCCGGGGTCGACTCCGCGGCCCCCGGGTCGGTGTGCGGGCCTCCAGAGCTCGATAAAGTAGTGGTGTCGCTAGCGGTCGAGAAGGCACTTTTCGACGCCTACTGCCACCCCCACATGGCGGTAGGTGTAAAATCGGAATAGACCGGACCAGGAATGTCGAGGGGGAAAAAAATGACAAAGTCCTGGTGTGCCTAGGCGTCGAGAAGGCACTTTGCGACGCCTACCGACATCCCCATGTGGCAGTAGGCGTAAAACTGGAAAATCGCCGACCAGAAATGTCGCTTCGTATAATCGACGTTTTTTTTGACCACCATTTTCAGGTGTCGGAGGTGGGTCTGGACGAATACCAACACCATTTCTGGGGTTTTCCAGTTTGAAAGTTTTATAAAACATGTTCGGTAGGAAGCACACTTTGGTGTGTCGGTTCGTCGGAGCAGCGACTCTTTGCCTCGTGGTGGTCCGGAACGTCTCTACGGGCTTGTCGCAAAGGCGTCAGAAAGTGGCATCTCCGCCGCCTAGGGCTGTCACCGTTATCGCTGTCGCCGCGCTCCAACTTGTTTTGATCCGCCGCCTTCGTTCCTGCCAACCGTGCGCCCGCTCATCGTCGTTAGGTTATAATACGTGGTACGTGTGTGTGCTTCTCCGTGGACCTAGGGCTGCTCGACGTGTCGAACGATATGTTGGAACAACTAACGGCTCCTTTTCCTGGTTCCATAGTCGTCGTGGTACCCGCGTCGTCAGCCATATCTATGTCCACCATGTTTAGCCGATACGTTTGCTGCAGCTTCTGCTTCCGCCTCAGCGTTCGCCGCTCTCAGCCGCCGCTGTTGTTGCTGCCGTTCTGCCATTCAACCACTACCTGCGAATCTTTCGATGATCGGCCGAACGACCCATCGCTGTGCGACCGATAAATCCTCCGGATTAGGGAGAAACGCCGCCGCTCTCTGCCGCCGTCGAACGGAAAAACGTACATTGTAACGAACGAACGAACGAACGAACGAATTAACGAACGAGCGAACAAACAAACAAAAATAGCCGCGGGGGATGCACTATGTAGATCCTGATCCCCTTGTAACCATACGTACGTTGTTCGATGCTCTCCCGTCCTGGAAGTCGCCGCAGCAAACAGGAGGATTGAGCAGCAGCAGGCGCCGCCGCCGTAACCGCCGCCTGCCTGCCGCCTCCTACTCCTGTCAGCGTCCGATCTCACAGCCGTGTGAACGTTCGCTGACACCCGATTTCTTTCCGTCTGGCAAAACCTTGGACGTCCCGCTCGCGGTACACGTGCTGCAGCGACTTCTCGTCCGACAACGCATAAGCGTCGACGTCTGCCGCCGCATCTTCTGATACGTGGACGGTGATAGCGCTAGTCCCTTCTTGCGCCACCTCCACCTTTGTTAGCGCCAAAGAAGATCGATCGAGCAGTCGTGGTCGCAGTCGATTAACCCGTTTTCACCGTCCGCAGTTCCCAAGCCGCCGATCAAGTCGTTGCTCTTCTTGTTCGTTCTTCCCATACCGTCGATTTGCACGGCTGCCGGATGAGCCATCCTCTGTCCGGCGAAGCGCTCACGTCAGTGATCGATACTTGCACCGACAGTCCTCCCGCTCGCGACTCGGTGCTCGAATCGGACTCGTTCGTTTTTATCTCGATGCGATTGTGAAAAGGGGGACCGGTCGTCAATGTCGTGTGTGTCGACGATGTTGTTCGCCCGGTCCGCCGCGTTGTTGTCGTTTTTTTTTTTTTTTTTTTCCCCTAACGTTCGCCGTCGCACGGACGAAAGGGTGAGAAAAAAAAAAAAGCTCGAAAAAGCCGCCCAAAAAAATCGGACCGAGGAGCCGCTTGCGAGAACGCGCCATGTGCACGTTGTCTCTCCTCGGTTTTCCGAGCACGAACACGACGCCGGTCGGTCGGTCGGTCGACGAAGGCGACGACGAAGGTGACGGGAAAATTTACGCCGCCGCTGCCCTGGTCCAGCTCCTCCCCGATGACGGCTGTGATGTTGACGTTGACGTTGGCGACGACGACGACGACGACGGAGACGACGACGACGACGAGACGGCATCGATGGCGACCACGATGACGACGACCTCGACGAGTTCAGTCTGCACCTTGACCTCCGATGTCCGTGTGCACTGCCGTCGTGCTGTTTGTCGTTTGTCGTATGTATCGCTGTCAAGGGTGCCGTTGTCGTTGTTGTTGTCGACGTTGTTGCTTGCTCTCTCGTCTCGGTCGGTTGGTACGTTGATGACGACGACGACGACGACGAAGACGACGACGACGACGACGAGACGGCATCGATGGCGACCACGATGACGACGACCTCGACGATTCCAGTCTGCACCTTGACCTCCGATGTCCGTGTGCACTGCCGTCGTGCTGTTTGTCGTTTGTCGTATGTATCGCTGTCAAGGGTGCCGTTGTCGATGTTGTTGTTGTCGACGCTGTCGTCTGTTCTCTCTTCTCGGCCGGCTGTGACGTGGACGTTGACGACGACGACGACGACGAGACGGAATCGATGGCGACCACGATGACGACGACCTCGGCGAGTTCAGTCTGCACCTTGACCCTCGATGTCCGTGTGCACTGCCGTCGTGCTGCTTGTCGTTTGTCGTATGTATCGCTGTCAAGGGTGCCGTTGTCGTTGTTGTTGTCGACGTTGGTCGCTTTCGTTCTTTGAGTCTCGGTCTCGGTCCAAGTCAGGGGAGAAACAAAAAAGAGGCCATCAGCGCGGGCAGCGCGCTTCTACTGACGGCGAACCCCCTCGAAAAATAAATAAACACGTGCCCGTCGTTGTAGTTGTCTGTCTTATGTCGGTCGGTCGGTCGGTCGGTCTGTCGTTCTGTCGAAACAAAGTCCCAAATTCCAACGATACCTGGTTGATCCTGCCAGTAGTCATATGCTTGTCTCAAAGCTTAAGCCATGCAAGTGTAAGTTCACGCCACGCATTAGAACGGGCGAAACCGCGAATGGCTCAGGAACCGGACCTAATCCTCGGGACCGTATTCCTCCTCGGAGGCGATGGATAACTGTGGCAATTCTAGAGCTAATACATGTGACACAGGCCGCGATCGG